>NW_028301541.1:19757500-19950000 GCF_042242905.1 Orbicella faveolata | reverse complement strand
GCGAACAGTTTTCCGAGAGCGTAGCTCGAGGAAAACTGTGAGCTCTGAGGAACGGGTAATGTGCAGGGACAAATATCCGAGCCTATTTCCGCGCCAAACTGAGGCTATTGTGTTTAATAACCGTCAAAATTTTTTCGCAACAGTGCGGTTTTTAAAATTGGGGAATATCACTCGGATATTTCCCAGTTTTAACTGGGGAATATTCAGTCACGTGAGGCGTGCGCGAGCGAAAATATTTGATGGATTATAAGCTCGGATATTTGTCTGCGAGCATGATCTGTTCCGAGAAGGAAACAGTTTTCCGAGAGCGCAGCCCAAGGAAAACTGTGTGTTTCGAGGAACAGATCTAAGGACAACATTTTATATTCGAGCATATTTTTAAAGTCAAATGGAGGCTATGGTGTTTTTTATCTGTGAAATATTTTTCGAAGCAGGTACAGTTTCGAAAACTGGGAAATACCATTCGGATATTCCCCAGTTTTAGCTGGAGAATATTCAGGCATGCAAGCGAAAATATTTAATAGATTATAACACGTAATATCTATCTTAATGTACAATGACCATTTCTTTAATTTTAACATTGTTATACAAATTATTTACCTTCTGCTCCTCAATCTGTCTCTTGAGATTTTCTTTGTATTCAGATGAATGCATGTGACAAATGAAGTGAAGAAACTGGTAACGGTAAACATCTGAAAACAAGGACAGAAAGATGGCATCTAATAAATCACTGCTTTGAATAAATTACCGTGTATCAGTACTGCAAAATTACTATATGCACATGAACCCTGTAATAACTACTACAATAGGCTCGATTTCCACCCTGCACTCAAGTCTGGTCTATGTTGCTACTTGGGAGGGAGTGCTGGCTCCTTTCTCGAGCAGCGGCTGGTAATCAAGCCTACTACTACAACAACATACATAAACAAACATTTTGAAATCATTTTTTTCCCATTTACTTCAAATATGTCATTAGAAATGCCTCATTCTTTTATGTTCCTTTAAAACACCATAAAAAATCATGAAACCTTAAAGTAATAATCGGCAAATAGCACTAGCATCCATCCATATAATTCTCTGTTGGTAAGGTAAGCCTACATGGCTCACAACTCTGATTTCTGTAGCATGAAGTGACCACTTATACATTTGATGAGACAGAGGCACTGTGAGAGTAAAGAACACCTGGCCTGGGCTGGAACCTGGAATGCTCGATCCAAGGTCTTCTGCACTAACCATTAGGCCACTACCCCGCACCTAACTCTCTCTTATGTAGGTTTCTTGAATTTTACAGCCATGCTATCTTGACTTACCCATAAGCTGTTCCAGGGCAGGGAAGCACTGCTCTATACTGAAGCTGTTAAGTATGGGTGGTGGAGATGCTGATGAAATTCTCATTCCATGGCTCTGGCCACTCTTCTTTCGAAGGCTCTGAAGATAAGTATTGCAAATGAACTTAGGATGATTAAGAAAGAAGTGGGAAGGACAGGTAAAACTCTTGGGTGGAAAGAAGAGAGTGCATCTTGTTAAAGAAAGCAACACATTGATCTCAGCCCTCAAAGAGGAAACTGGGCTTGATTCCTGCTGCTTTCTTGGGTCCAGTTCCTGATGCCCCCCCCCCCCGCCCCCCTTTGAGATTAGGGGGAGGGGCATGGGCCCCTTCCCTGAACAACAACTGGTTATCAAGCCTAAAAAGAAACTTGCTATCTTAACAGTGATCATAACTGGGCAATGTCTTGTGATGCCTGACTCAACATCAGAATCAGCTCCGAGGGGGGGGACTCCCATATAAAAAGGACAGGGGTGCTCGTCACAAATTTTGAAAAGAACCCCTAAGAGGTGCCATGATCCTATTTTGTGGGTGTGGCTTGAAATGTTTTCACCTCTAAGAGGTATCAATTCTAAAACAACACATTAACTGATACTTGTAAAGTTTATTATCAAATATCTCCTGTCATATTTTTTTCCGGCTCAACACCATAAAAGGTATCATGAAACCTCCTACTGTGGACTATGGGGCTGAACACCCTAAGAGTTACAAAAACCACTTTTTTAACCCCTGAAAGGTATGTCAAGCACCCTGTCCTTTTACATGGAAGTCTCCCCCTGGGAATAAGCTATGCTTTGTGTAGCCCTTTGACATCTCAGAAGGTTCAACATCACATACCTGTAAAGCAGCTACTGTTGCATTTTCCAAGGCTGTCACAGCTAGAGAGTCCCTCTGTCTTTTTTCACTTGCTTTGGATGTCTGCTTTGTTCTCACCTTTGTCATGGAATTTTTCTTAGGTCTTGGCTTTTGTTTTCCTTTTCCTTTGCTATTCTTCACACCCTTTTTCAGTTTCTGGGCTTTTTTGTTTTGCTGTTTCTGGTATTTCTTTCTAACCTTCTGCGCAAATGATGGTTGCCGTCCCTAAGAACAAAAAAATAAACAGTATAATTAGATTGTGTACTGTACAACTAAAGGCCTTTCAACTTATAAAATGAAACCTAACTGGTCTGTAAAACAGTTTGAGCTAAATAGTGTTGGATCCAAAATCTTCAACATCATCAGCTCTTTAAGCTCTGAGTGGGGCAAGAGTTGGTTGGGGAGGGGGGGGGGGGGGGGGGAGTGGAAGTGATTTCCAGTAATTTTTAAATGAACCCTCTTCATGGTACAGTTCCAGAATGTACCTGTCCTTGGCTTGAGTTTGTGAACCTAATCCTAAATGGTCACCAGTTCTGATTGTGGATTATCTGCTAAGGCAGGAGAGGGTACATGCATGTTACTTTACACTACAAGAAAACAGGCGACATCATACACTAATTTCAAGAACTAAACTTTCAGGCCAAATAATGCATCCAATTTTACGCAAACAGGGTCTCGTGTACAGCTAAGCAATTGCTGTACTTACCTTAGCCCCGCCCTTCTGTTCTTGTCCTACAGAAAGTATGTCACTGTTCCGTTCTTGTAGCACAATCTTGGAGTTATTGTTTCTCTTCCGGTTTCTACTCCCACTTTTATTTGCCTTGTTAGTAGCCTCAATTTGGTTGATGAGCTGGTTCCATTGGTGTCTGGTCGAGACTCCAAAGAGAACGTCATCCAGTTCTTCAAAGTTTGGAATGCTTGCCATTGAGTCACTTAAGCTGCTCGTGTCACTGTAGTCTCGGCCCTCCTAAAAAGATGTAAGACCAGAACTTATAGTTTCTGACAAAAAATAACATTTTGTTATTAACTGGTTCTAAAGTCCTGCAGATAGTCAGTTTTGTTTTCCTAGGAACCTTTTTATTACTCTAAGAAAATGTTGAGATCCTAAAGAAAGTTAAACTAGCTACATGTAGTTTCTCCAAAGAACTGGTCACCACATTTAAGTTCTGTAAGTCTCAGTTATTTCAAAATCTGTTGGTCAACAGTAAAATTGAGACCTATTTTTTACGCCATAAACGCCAATACAAAGCCATTTCAACCACCGTGAAAATAGAAGGAAATTAAGCGAAAGCATTTGGGTATAAATTAAACTGTTAAAAAATTGACAACACTTTTGTAACCAAATATGTTTATTCGAGGTTACTGATGGACTGCGTGTTCTGAGAATATAATGTTCAGTTACAGAAAATATCCATACTCCCCCCACAGAAGGGATTGGAATTTCCTGGGGGTGGGGAGTTCTGTAAGACCAAAAATTTATAGAAATGTATGAGGATCAATTGGAATTTTCAGAGGGGTGGAGGGGACTTAGAAAAATTCCCTTCTGTGGGGGAGGTATGAATATTTTCTGAAACTACACATTTATGTCTCACTCACTGCAAATGTAAATGTACTTGCTTCTCAATGACTAAAAATATCATATCATTTATATGCATTTAAAGTGTAAATATTGTAAAAAAACTAACCTTTCTTCTCTTGAGGTCAGCAAAATATTGCTCGAGCTGAAGGGAAAAAATGTTAATAATTACGCGAGTGCATAGTTAAATTCAGATGATTTTTCTCACTGAAATTCCTAGTACATCGAACTAAGCACGTGCTCTCAAATTGTGTCTACAGGTTGTTTACACATAGTGACATTACAACACAATGCATAGCTGCAGCTGGACTTAAACTTCTCAGACTCATTAATAATTCATCAAGTTTAAACAAATGAAATCATGACTGTGACAATGTTTGGATATCTGATCTTACTTAGCATAGATTTTTATGATTTTATTTCTCCATTTTCTCCTTTGTTTTAGTTTTGACTGAGAAGATATATTAAACACTCAAGACAGTGTTTGATCATATTTCCAAACACTTCAAACTTCGTCAAAAATACTCTGCTGCACGTCGTATTTTCAACTCTCTTCTCGATCTTTGGAAACGTGGTCAAACACGGTCTTCCGTGTTTGATATATTACATCTAAGATCAAGATTTGGTCCAATAATGCACAAACCACTTGGCCACTCTTCCTACACGTATATACTTAATTTGGCGGTCCTTCAGTATAGGTAGAACAATTTACACTGTACTCACCAAAGTCCTGTCAATGACATGGACAAAATATGAGACTGGTTTTCCTGTCCATGATACTGCACGTCCACTGGGCTTGAGCTCAGAAACACGTAGTATAGTGCCGATATCTAAAAAGCCAAACAGAAAAATTGGCATATCTGCTTGTGAGAATGCTTTGAAAGAAATACAGTAAGAACAGGAACAATAAAATTATTCTTATGCTAGAATGGATGCATGAGAAAGAAGCTCCTGGTTGGCAAATCCAATCTAAAAACGTAAAATCTCCTTACTGATTGTCATACAGTCTTTTACAAATAAGCGTTGAGCATTTGCTGATACATCAAAAAAGTACCTCCTAGCTGATAATTTCATTTCCTATATCACCTGTCTGCTTTACAATATTGAGTTTAAGAATCCATGACGGCAATGCCAAGGACAACATCAATTAAAAAAAAATTTATATTTTACCTACGAATCTCATGGTCATCACATCATCAAAGTTCCTAGCTCTCCTCTGGGAGTTGTGGTACTCTAAAGTCATTTACTTTGTTTATCACTGTCAAAACTATTACAAAACTAAAGGTGGAACACAGTGATAAACTTGGAATAGAAGTTTAAAAAAATTAGCCGTTGTGGTTCAAGTTCTCCAGACAATGCAGAATTTCGTCACATCACAATGTTGTTTTGCAAAGGACAGCAAAGAAATATACTGCACTAAAATGCACTTGTACAGCCACTGTACTGCTCATTAAATGTTTTGCTTCGCAACATCCTGTTGGCATTGCCATCATGGTTTTCTTAAACTCCCTATTGCATTAATCACGAGAGAAATCAGATGTCTTTGGCTCACCTGATAAATTACGAGAAGTGGTCCTGAAGTTTAGTGAACAAAATGCTTTGGATGAAATGATCTTGGCACCTGCAACATACAAGTACAAGTTAGCATTACAGCATCATGCTCCTGTTATCATTGATACCACTTAACGGAGATGCTAACCTAAAAAATTTGAAATCCAGGAGATCACCAATTTTACTTCCTTGGCCCTAAGAAAAGTTGTTCAAAGTAGAGCTCACAGTCTTGCTTTTTTAAAAAGCTAAGATAGGGTCTCAAGTTTTTTTTTTACAAGGCTAAGAAAGTCTTGATGTCCTGATAAGTCTTGAAGTCCTGAGTTGCTTCAATGTTTGCTTTTATAAGTGACGTCTGCACGTCTGTTATGCTTGTGTTTATAACACTCAGAAGTCTCAATCTTGCAATTTCAAAAGTCAAATTGTTTCAGGCTTGCAAAGAAAATGCCAGCCTTGCCTTCTCGCAGTCTTGCATTTATCGTTCACCAACCCTAATTATGTTTCCCCTTCCTCCACTAGATTAAGTGGTGTTCATTCAGATGAAAAAAGCAAATCTGAATTGATTATGAAGTTGAAGTTGCTCGAAAAAAGTGTCGGTCAGCAGTGGAACATTGAACTGTACAAAGGACAACGTTGCAAGGAAAAGAACATCCAGTCTGACTGTAACTTTACCATGAGGTGATGGCTTCGGATTGCCAACACAAATGATTATGCTCATAAAACCATTCCATTCCGGTCTCTATTTAAACATACCTTCTCTCATAGAGGCAAATCGTTCCTTCAGTTTGTGGTCCACTCCTGGTCCAAATGCAAAATTGTTGACAAACACAATTCTGTAGGAAACAGACAGAAATTAATTCATGGCACACTGGTGTAATTATTACAGTTCTGGACTGCAACATTGAATCCACAAGCCTAAGATATCATTAATAAAATTAATAAAATTTGATAAAAATAGTTTAAACAAGCTTCTGAAATAAATCTAGGCTATTTGCATCTCTTGTAGACTCTGGGAGAGTGTTCCACTCATGTATCGCATGACACAACAGTCTTTGCTGCCCCCCACTTGGGTAAGGCAAATAATTTATTGCAGGAAACCAATGAAAAGTTGAGGGGTAGGCAATGATGGATGTATATTTACTGGTCTTCCCCTGAACCAAACCACTGTACGCAAATACACCAACGATAATAGAACATTGTGGATATCAGAGTTCAATACTCACCCTGCAGACTGTATCTTTTCTCTCATCTTGTTGTCAAGGAAATCACCTTTTTCAAGCTGTCAACAGTAAAATAATATTTTCATTTAAGTTATAGTGAAGTCTGATAGTTTACAATCAAATCAACACTATTTGAGAGTAAGAAGAGGCTGCTAATTTTTCAACAGAGATCTTACATATGTCACAGTCCTCACTACGTTATCATGTTAAGGGAGCCAATTTTGGCATCACACAGGTCTTCTTTATCACATAGTAGGTACATAAGTAAAGTCTGCATGCAAGCCAAGCAGCCCATCAGGCCCAAGCTTTTCCCGGTTTCTGTAGCCTGAAGTGACTAGGAATATTTCTACTCCCCCCTGGATGGAATGGTAGTCCATTGCAGGGTTACCCCCAGCATTTGTCACACAGTGAGGTTCCACATTTCAGGGTTATTTTGCCCACCTTGTAAGGCTTGTGTGTTTTGCCAAACCAGCGCATCCATTTACGAAATTCTCTATCCATATCCTAAAAAATGAAACATGGTAGCAAAATTAATATAATAAAAAATAATAATGGGCAAAAACAGACAGACAGAGAACACTTGTGTTATAAAAATGTCAACTCATGAATCTATAATTTAAACAAATTACATGTCTTACTGGCCACAAAGTCTGAGTCAGGCCAGCGGCCTCTATAGCTAGAGTGACTAGGAGCATTTCTCCTACCCCTGGTTGGGATGTTTGTCTATCAGAGGGTTACCTCCCGGCATTTAATTTGCTGTTACCCATTAAACACCCAGTGGAGAGAGACACTGTGAATGAGAGTAAAGTGTCTTGCCCAACACATGCAATAATAGATGTCTTTCAAAATGTCCTGATAAAAAATAACCAATCTCCTACCCAGAACCTGCCTGTCTCTCGGTCAACACCAAGAACACAGACTCTAACCAAGTCCGACATGGAAGTCAGACTCAATTCAACTTTGATCATTTCTATAGACTTGGCCAAGTGCTGAGCAAAGAAAAGAGGGCCCTAGAGACAAGATTGAAAAACATCAATGTAAAATATTTACCTCAGCATATTTTGCCGGTATTTCTGCTTTTTCTATACCATAACACTCCTTCACATTTCCTGAAGCTGCAACTTGTAGCACGACCTGACCGACACCTAAATCAAACCACAGAGTATAAGTTAAACGTGAACATTATTTTGCTGTTGTATCTAACTGTAGTCTAATGTCTTAAAATGTTTTGATGTCAATAACAGTGTGCAAAGAAAACCAATAATGGCACCTGTTGCAGCTGAGCATCCTTACAGGTGAACTTGCCTGTAGTTGATGCAATTCACCTATGGTTGACATATAGCCAGGGCTTATCCCAATTTTTGTAGCATAAAGCAACTAGGAGTATTTCTACTCCACCTGGATGGAGGGTTACCCCTCACATTAAATTCTTTGGTACCCCATTTATACACCTGGGTGAAGATAGGCACTGTGGGTGTGAAGTGTCTTGCCCAAGAAAACAATACAATGACCCTGGCCAGAGTTTGAACTCAAGACCGTTTGATTCGGAGTCAAGCGCATTAACCACTGGGCCACTCTGCCTCCACAACCATAAAGTTACCATGCATAAAAATTCAAGGTAAGACTTACCACTTCCCAGATCAATAAAAACGTCATTACGACTCATGGGAACTTCCTTTATCATTTGGGCCACGAGCTCAAATGATGTTTCACCATATACCTTAAATCAAAACAATATTGTTAAATTGAGTTAAATGCAAGTTCCAAGATGTCTGTAAAATAATTGATAGTCATGTAAAAGGTAACAGCTTGTTGAATTCAAAACTTTAGAGAAGCAACATGTTATTGAAAGGCACCATGATTTGCACCTTGACACTTAACAGCCTTGAAATTTATTGGATATACCAAAGGAAGGACTATAAAAGAGATCCTAAGCCTCTCAATCTCAAGATGTTCAAGACCAAGTCCAAACTTCAACTTACAAAATAACAGCCCATTACAAAGGGAAGAATTCCATGGCTGTCACTTGAATGGTATTACATTAAGGTTACATCCACTGACTTACAGTCCACCAAACAGTACATGTGGCAGAATAAACAATGCTAATGAAAGTACTGCTCAGTAGCTTTCATTTGAATGGCCACACACTAGGGTTTCATCCACAGACTTAAAAGATGGAACCACCTTGTACCGTGTGATAAAAAGTACCACATGAAAGTACTGCTCTATAGCTTTCATTTTAATGGTAACACACTAGGGTTTCCTCCATAGACTTAAAGATAAAACCACCTTTTACAGCATAGTAAACAGTACCATGTACCAAAAGTACCGTTCAACAGCTTTCATTTGAATGAAAGACCTCAGTTACATGTAGATTTATCCTGAAGATGAAAGAATTAGGATAGTTTCCTAGTGTCACTCTTACCTCGGGAGAAAATGGCTCATAATCATTCAACTTATCAGGATCTTTAACAGAGTGACTGTAAACCTGCTGTATAATATGACGCAGAAGTTCTTGGGATGGCGGAACATTGATACATGTAGGAGGGGCACGGCCTTTCCACTGTCAAGGAAAATGGGAATAATACATGTATTTATTACAATCAGATATGACAATGTTAATGCTCTTGCCAACATTACTGGTAGCTACAGGAATGTTTTTTCTTGAAACTGAGAAATTATATGTATACATGCATACCAGGGCTGTCAAGTATGGCCAAGTATGCTTGATGGGAGCTTGATGGGTCCTTGATACCACAGGAGAACTTGACTGTTGTTGATACAATTCTAAGGTTCTCAGAAGAATTTTTTACAGACGGACAATTAATTAAGCATAACAGGTAGCGTAACGCGTCCATGAGCATGTCCCCTGGAAAATTTTGAACTTTTGCAGGTTGCCAAATGATCTCATGTATTTTGGGGGCCAAAGTGTTGTATTTAAAGGGGCTCAGTCACGGTTTGTGCATATTGAAAAGTTTAGCCTCAATTTTTCAAATTCGTCGTTTGTAATCGGTGTTAATCTTCTCCATCCTTAGCCATCCTTGTTCCTTTATGGTTTATCATTATCTCTTTTGTGTTTTTCTATCTTATTAAACTGTTATTTTCAGGTTTCCTACCATTGAAAGGTAATTTTGTATGTGGCCAAGATAACTCAAAATACCGTGACTGAGCCCTTTTAAGCACTTGATGAACTTATGGAAAACAAGTTGTTTATGAGCATAAAATTAGACATAGCACGTGTTTTCTGAATCAATAAAATATGTAAACTTGCACACAAAAGAAAATGCTACTATCCAACTGACCAATTTCTAAATGAAATAATAGCATATATTATAACTCCATGGGGTGTCTGGAAAACCCGAATAGCGAATAGCGAATAGTCGCAAATAATGAATAGTCCCAAATAGTGTGAATAGTCTCCAATAGTGCGAATAGCGGTGAACAGTCGCAAAAAGTGGTGAATAGTGACGAAAAGTTGTCAATAGTCACCGCTTTAGATCTAATATCCTGCGTTAATTAACTATCCAAATAAGCAACAGAATCAGTGAATTTAGTACCCTTTCTTCTCCGGACTCAGGCTAGGGCTGTCTATTGCCGACATTAAGAAAACAGAAAACACAAGGATAACCTAATAAAGATGTATTATGCTTTTGCAGTGGTTAAAACAGAAGAAATTACGTTTAGAAACACATTTTGTCCTGATAAGTGTCTGTGCTTTTTAGCGGGAGAATCCCATCCTTCGTTGCTTCATTCCTTTGAGATACTGGGTACCCTATTTGCTACGATTTGCCACTATTGGCCACTATTGGCCACTATTCGCACTATTCGCTATTGTGTAGTTCCAGAAAATATCCATACCTCCCCCACGGAAGGGATTTTTTCTAAGACCTCCCCACCCCTCTGGAAATTCCAATAAAGCTTCACACATTTCTTTAAATTTTTTGGTCTTAGAGACCTCCCACCCCCAGGAAATTCAAATCCCTTCTGTGGGGGGAGTATGGGTATTTTCTGGACCTGCACATTCGGGACTATTCGCTGTTCGCTATTCGCAACTATTCGCTATTCACTATTTGGGTTTTCCGGACACCCAACACCGTTTATCCAAACAGACGCCTACATTTGCCTTTACAGCTGGAAGAATTCTGCCGGCTGCTGGCTTCTACAGAGAACCCTGTAATTCACCCATAAAGTAACAAGTTTGTTACAGGTGTGAAGATCAAGGCTTCAGAATCAAAACTTAATCAAAACAGCCCTGCTATTTGAAATACTCCTGAATAATATGGACAATGACATTCTGAATTTGACCTTTTTATGGCATGATAGGGGCATTCCAGACCTTTGTGAAAAAAATTATGCTGCGTAGTAACAGGAAATGAGAACTTTCAAATTAGCTAATGTGAAAGCCTATCAAGTTCAAAATGGAAAACAAATTGAGAGTGATAACATTAGGTAACTTGGATAATTTGAGAATATTGTCTTCACTAAATTAAAGAAAACAATATTTGACTTCAGTTTTGGTTTAACACATCAATTAAGATAATATTCCACCAAAATGATACCGCTGAACGTAAATTTTATTGCTGCATGTCATATCGCCATGAAAAGTTTGCATATCAGAAACCCGGTGGAAATCTGTTCCTTTCACACAAACTGCCTCTGCATGCAAGCGTTAGGATTAAACTAGTGGATTTTTTAAATCAAAAATTAATATTTCAGCGACGGAATTGAAAATTTTCTCCTTCATCTGGTGTAAAGCCGCACAAACAGAAAAAATAATGACGGAAAACTCCGCCGACCTGTAAATTTGATTATCGGCGACATTGTTTATATTCCCTTCCGGTATGTCGAGTATTGCATGCATGGACGGGACATGAACGAGTCCGTTTATGTGAAGCCATCCATAATTTCTCACAGAGAAAGGTGTTAAACAATGCTTAAGCAACCTTACTTATCAGACGAAAATAAATATAACTATACAGCAAATTCTAAATCACTCGCCGGATTTTCCACCTTAGCCCCGGCCCTGCCAAACATGGTTTTGATTTTGCCTCGGGCGAAGTAAAGAGTCTCATAGCGCATGGTGTTCAGAAATACTTACCAATTGTAAAATTCCATCGATCGCTCTGTTGTATCGTTCGCAGAGTTTGGACATGCTCTCAAAGCTGTAATCAAAACACGAGCAAAATAATACTGACATGAGAAATGCAAGCGAAAGCCATGGTATTTTTAGTACGACCATCACATGAATATTGTTAATTTCACCGTTGGGACACGAAACCCCAATTTGTAATGGTATACACGACTTAAACTAGATTACCTGCTCGGATCAAACTCACGAAGAACATAGTTCTCAACAGCGAGTTTCAGCTCTGGAAAATCAGCACACACCCATCTAAGACAGAAGTGCAGAAGACAAATTCTGTTAATCGTGTGGATGCCTGCAACCTGTTTGTATAACTTATTAAAAAGCAAGCTCGCTACAGTTCTTCATGTTCTGACACAGAAGAGAAAGTAGCTTTGCTGTCGCAAGTTACCTGATGGTCTCCACAATTTCTGCCGCCTCATCTCTGCCGTCCTAAAAGTTAAACAATCGGGCAAAGTTTCAGGCAAACACGAAAGACAAAATTGACCTAACACGAAGTCTCGAACTCAAAAATACAGCACCAGCGGCAAAACTCACCGATTTCTGTAGCGGCCACGTATATACAATAGCCTCTGCTCCAGCAGGACTGTGCAACTTTAACTCCAGAGCCATATCGTTCCGTAAGATGTTAATGTTATCCAAAATCCTTCACCAAAGACTGAAATCAAGACCCTAGCCTTCTCCAGACGCCATTTTTGTTGCCACCTCTCAAATCCGCGACCGCGCCATGAGACCCTCAGCTGCACGCGTCCGATCACATGTTATTTCTAAGCTTTCTGATTGGATAAAGGACGATAAAATAATTGTGGTATTGTTGTACACCTGTGGCAAGCAAAATTTAACAGCGACACGATTCGAGAGTTTGAAGCAGACGGGTTCTCGAGCGGAGTTTTTAACGTGAAAGTTAACACGTCAAACGACACGGAAGAACACCCTTCAGTTATTCACCGGCCAATTAAATATCCCGTGGAAATACGTCACGCACTTTCGCTTCCCGTTTCCGCCTCAACACATATTTCGTGACGCCTACGTCTTGACATGACATATTGCATGTTTGTTTTCCAACTATAGGAAGTTCAAGTTCACTTCGACAAAAACTGACATTTTCAGCTCTTTCTCAAGTGAAGGAGGGGTTAAGTCGTTCAAAACATTAATAAACTGTAAAAAGGCCAAAAAATGAATTATTTTCACGGCGATTTCAATGTTTCAGCTAAAGCCGGGGGCTAAGAACCCGTTGCCACAGGACGGAAAATGATAATTTACGACCACGGGGAACTTTAAGCACTTCTTTTTTCCGTCTTGAACCCACACGATCACGAAGGCAGACACAAGAAGTCCAATACAAATAGAAAATGAAAAAGAGATGTATTTTCGCCATCTCGGCTTCTAGTCGGCTTAGTGTTTTTCCAGTGTTTTCTGGTGTTTTTCACAGTAGGGTTTCGAAAAATTACAGTTATTATTGAGATTATTGTGTCAAGAAGTGGTCCTAAATGAAAAGCGAGCAGAAGTTCACGAATAGCAAACTCTGCTCGTGGCGATCACACGAGGCAATTATTTTTAAGGGCGGAAAACAAACGCAAGTTTATCCTGTGTAAACAGAATATGATTGGTTGAGAGCATTTCTGCCGTGTTCATAGAAGAAGGGAAAATATTTCCTTTTCGACAAACTGGAATAAAAGTTGTGTTCCAGTGTTTCTTCCGTTGTTAAATTTAGATCTGAACTGAAGCGTGCACTACATTTTGAATTACCAGTGTTTGGGGGCGATTCACGGCTACGTGAGTACGGTCGATAGAACCTTCCACTGTTTAATTTCGTAGAGGAAGATTAGTCTAGTGGGGCCATGTTTCCGAGGGAGGACATCAATTAGCGGAGGAAGTATTAGTATGAGCCGAGTTAAGTAATCTGTTAAAACCAACTATCTATGAAAAAAATAAATAAATAAAATGATAGAAAAACTTTATTTAAGTGTCAAACCATGTAGCCTGGGAGAAACCCATACTAACAAAGGGACACAGACTATTCTAAAATAACTGAGCGACTATGCGCGCTCTTATTGGGCGATAGGTTTGTTTGGATGGAGTATGTAACCATGCACGGTTGTGACGTTTTAGATTCGCGCGCATTTTTGAGAATTATTTTATAAAAGCAATAGAGCACTGTGTTTACATAGCCTCATCTAAACACTCGGGGGCTGGGAGAATTCTCGAAAGTTATTCAAACCCTCGACTACGTCTCAGGTTTGCATAACTGTCTCGAATTCTCCGAACCCTCCTCGTGTTTAGATGAGGCTATGTAAACACTATGTAAAAGTGTTCTATTGCTTAAATATAAAATACAAAACTGAGAAGACTAACATTTCTACACTAAAATGTGAATAATACAAAATGCAGTCTAACGTGTTTTAAAGATAAAGTTAAACATTATAGGTAATGTATCCACAGCTGATCTAATATAAAAAGTCTAGAATTTTTCTAATACGATTTAAGAGTGTCAGTGTTGAGTTGAGGATACAACCCTTGATGCAGCGAGCTTCTACTAACTTAGTTAGATCTCTGCCACGAATGCGCCTTTTAAGCTCATAAAGTGTTTTGGCCGATCTGTCATCCGTGGACAGTTTTCTCCATAATTATTTGGGTCCTAAATGTCGTAGTGAGTGCCTCGTTCCCAGGGTTGCCGGTCGTTTAGACCCCAGGGCCCAAGTCGATTAATCGCCAGCCGGTTAGCCCCCAACCAGAAGTCGATTAGCTCCCATTCACGCTTGAAATAGACAGTGTTTTCGATTTTTGGTTGGGGGCTAATCGACTTGAGGGCTAGACGACCGGTTACCTGTCCCCAGGGCTGGGGCCGCCATTTAGTGAAACATGGTGTTTGCCGTAAAAGATCGTCGTTAAAACAACGGCCATTTTATACAATGTTGCTAGTTTATAGTATAAACGTGCCTGACAAACGAGTTAACTGATTAATTCAAGGCAGAGGATTTTCCGAAAAGGATCCTCGACCTCGTTGGTTAGTTGGAACCGACGGAAACTAAACCAATCAAGTCTCCCGCACCCAGGCGCACTCGGCCTACGCGTAATTCTCCTTTGCGATCGGTCAATTTCGTCGAGAAGTCTCTTGAATTGAGCAATGCACGCGAATTTTGCCGGGTGTGTCCGATCTGACTTAAATATAAGTACCTATGAAATGAAAAATAATTGCTACTACTTGAAAGGCTTTTCAAAAAACATGGGTTCATGATGAAGTTTGTCGAATTCTCTCTGAGGAATGAAGTTCAAATTCATGCTCACAAATTCTTTCTTTTATTCAAGCACTGGTGAATAAAATATCATACACTGCAGTCTTGGTAAATGTTATATAAAAAATTGACACATTCTCTGGCGCTATTCCGGTAATGGAAAATTGCAAAAATGCCGCGTTTTGGTTTAATGTTAAATTCATTCTTGAAACGGTCAGAGAAAACTAACAGAACTAGTGTTGTAATCACGTATGTAAATGTGTGTTGAAAGTAAATGCAAATAAAGTTTCGTTTTCAATACAATGATGATTCAATACAAGAAACTAAAAAATACTCTCCTTAACGAAACCTTGACTGCGAACCATATATAACTACTCTGATCTCATGGTCGAAGTGTCTTCCCGAAATTACCTTGCGCACCGCGAAAATTTTACCCTAGACCACTTTGCGCCGCTCAATGACAATTTCCAACAGGCCACGTTGGATATATCAATATTCTAACAGGGTTCCGAGGCTTTCGGGACAAACGTCTGTAATTAGTGGTGTTTTCTTTGTATCAAAGTGTCTTTTGAGAATTGAGGGACAAAAGGACCTTTGCAATTTTGACCTGAAAGCCTCGGAGCCATGTTAGCATATTGATATTTCGAAAGTGGCCCATTCCAAGATGTATCTCTATCGGCCGAAAGTTGCGGGGCGAAAAGACCAATGATGACAGACCAAGGAAAATTATCAGCTGTATTTATTATAGACTAAGCGTGGAGGTCTATATGTAGAAATATTAATTGGCTTCTGTAAATATCGACAAAGCGTGGAAGACAGTCCAGGTGTGCAAATATTGTCCAGCTGTATCGGCCGGGGAGAGTTATTTTGTTGACGTGGGCCGGTGCCAGCTGACTGAATAATAAAGGCACCCCTACTTGTTTGTTTATTTTATTATAATTATTTTTTTCCATTTATAAATATATTTACAAAATATCAACGTATAAGGCAAGGAAGGCCAGGTAAGTCAATAAGGCTTATGTAAAGGACTACCTTAAATATACCCAAGACTTAATAACAAAAGAATTAAAAAATTGCCAAAAATTATATAAAAAAATTCCATTTATACTACATTTATGAAATATCAATGTATAAGGCAAGGAAGCCCAGGGAAGCCACTAAGGCTTACGTAAAGGACTACCTTCAATATACCTAAGACTTAAAAAGCGAAGAAAATTGCTGTCATCTGTACACAAAAATTGATCATAATTTAGGATAAACAGTAGTTAAGCAAAGCTAAATGTACAAATGTGCAAAAGCAAAGGAAGACAAAAAAAAGCGAAAGCTCACACAATCATACTAACAGAAATAAAATATACTTACACCAAGAAAGATGACGTAAGTTTACAGATGAACACAGCAATACTAGAGGCATTTTGAATTTCAGTGCAGTGATGAGAGAATTAAATTATAATTTGGGGCTTTGAAAACAGAGTGAGAGTATAATTTCCTTACATTTGTCCCAAGAAAGGCAAACGAAAGGAATTCTTACACGTAGTTCTAGTCAATGTATTTATCCACGTCACAGTTTAAAGTGCACCTAACCCCCCAATTTTTTTTTCGCTAAAACGAATGTACTTGTTATTTGAAATGGTTCTGCGAAAAAATTTTTGGATTCCGTGAAATCCTCGATTTTCTGTGCCCCAACGAAATCTCGAAAATAGCTCCAAAACACCGCCATTTTGTTTCACGACCGAGTTTGAGGAGAATGGGTCCAGCGGCTCTTGAGACATCTACCCAGGAAGGTTCGATATCTCACGTCCTTTCATTTCCTTCAGGATTGTGCAATACACATTCGAAAAGTGCAGAGAAACGCCTTCCAGAGGTGCTATCGGCTGTCGCAGTAATATTCCAGATTTAAAGAAAGATATACTGTACAATTTACTGACGGTGATCGGCTAATGGTACAATAAAGACGTAAACGACGGTTGATTTTGTCGAACCGAAACAAGCGAACTGAATCTGTGAGAACCATTAAAGAATTCTCACTGGAATTTGTTCCGCAGACTTTCGAACGCTATTTTCATAAATTTTCTGCTTAAAGCTAACCAGAAATTTTTAGAAATACTACCGACAACCTATATCTTACAATCCAGCAGTATTTATAACATAACCGGCAAAGTTGTGTGATCCGATCATGATCAAGAAGCGTATTAACTGATATGTAAATAGGTCGCAACTGTACGCCGCTAACCAGCACTTATTTCTCTTTCGATTTAGATAAAAGTAGAAAATTAATCCTTTAGAATTACATCATAACAAAATTGTGAGACTCACAGAGTTTTTCGAAGGTTTGGAAATCAGCAGTGCGACAGAGATTCTGTGCAAAAGCGTCGAAAATATGATCGGGGAACATTATCTGCGGACCGCTTAGGGAACACATCCTGTTCGCTTATCCGACGAATTTCACTGCAAACTTTGAGAACAATTCTCATTGGTTATTTGGAGTTACGACTTAAAACGTGTGACAATGTGAAATCGGTAATTGTATGAAATGTTTCCTTCCACCTTGTTCTCGCAGCTTCAAAAATACAGGTCCAAACAGTACGATTTTCAATCGATCGAAGCCAATGTTTTGGAGGTCATCAAGTCTCGAAAACTGCAACACGTACGTCGCTCTTATAAACATGAAGCATTCAACAGAAAGTAAAACAAAAACTGGATTTAACAGAACAATCATACCTTGACAAAATACATTCTCGCTAAGGACAAATGTAAACGGGCTATAAACACGAGTGGGAATCTTATGTTTAGTTGACGAAATTACCATCCAAAGCAGTCCTTGAGTTTTCTTTCCTGCTTTTCGTTTGCCTGCTCCTCCACTTCGTATCTAGCTTTCCATTCCTAATATACAAGCAGTTCGTCGGCAAAGAAGTCTTCCCCTTCGTCGCTTGAAATATTGTAAATTGCTCTCAAACTCTAAGCAGTGAGTTTACAGTTGTCGAACGTGCTCGATCAAAGTTTATTTTGGTGTCTTCCAAATCGAAACTTAACTCTGACTCCAGTGACGAAACAAAATGATTCTGAGACAAAGCTTGGACGTTTTAGTCCCAAAATACATCGGAACGATTAGTTTTGTTTTCCATTTTCTCCAGCAAATACAGAGAGCTGACTGAGGCGCCATTGTGTTTGGTTCCTGGGTAGACGTCATCAGGAACCGTCGCCCCAGACTCCCTAAAACGCGGTCGTGAAACACTTCAAGCGCGACTTTGAAAGGGCATAGAAAATCGAGGATTCAACCAAATTCAAAAATTTCTTCGCCCAAATGCTTCAAATAAAGCCTAGATTCGTTTTAGCGAAAATAAAATTTTGGGGTTAGGTGCACTTTCAGTAAACACATGTGCATGTCATTGAAACTTTCAGGAAGAAGGCGAAGGAGTCTTCAAGTACGTCCCTTGTAGGTGATGTTTTTCCTGAGGACAAACGTTTCTCGACTAGTAGTATTTGGCAAAACCACAGCGCCACGGGAGCCTGCCATACTTATCATTCACTCTGTACTTTCGGGTAAAGTGTTTTCTGTGGCATGCATTTCATCTTCTTCCCCAGCTTGTTGCAAGCACTCAAGTCTAAGAAGGGGGCCTGAAAGTCCAGAAAGACTGACATTTTTTGCCGCTAATGCTTAAAATGTTCTGATTTTTACGCCCGGCGGCTAAATGTTTGGCCCCTTTTACGGCTAATGGTTAACGTGACCTCTCTTGCTAAATTTCTGTGAGATTCCTATGTTGTGAACATTAAAATCTGGAAGAAAAAGGGGTAGTTAAAAAAATAGATATTGTATGTTGATCGGTAGTGTCTATTTTTTTCAGAAGAAAAAAGAAAAAAGAATATTCTCTGCTGCAAAATCCCCTTCTTTCGCCTTCCACCGAACATCTCCTTCCATTGCTTCCTTTGGTTTATGACTTTATTATTCCATGATCCATCCCATCTTCGCCCCCACTATTTCTTCCCTTCCCTTATTCGATCCACTTGCATTTGATTTTCTCCCCTCTAACCCCTCCCCGCTAAGTCAACCCAGCATTTTTTTTCCATTTTTATCACTACTACTTCTCTACACTATCTCTGCTACTCTTTTCCATCCTAGTCCTTTTCCACTCCTCCTCCTACTATATCCCTTATTCCACCCCCTCTTCTAGCACACCGTGTGTTTCTTTCTCTCCCCTGTTATATCCCTCTTTCTATAGCTAGCTAGCTCCCCTAACACCTCGTGTGTTTCTTTCTCTCCTCTTACTATTCCTAGACTTCCCCTGTTATATCACTCTTTCTAGCTCCCCTTGCACTCCGTGTGTTTCTTTCTCTCCCCTTACTATTCCTAGTTTTCCCCCGTTGTATCCCTCTTTCTAGTTCCCCCAGCACTCCGTGTGTTTCTTTCCCACCCTTTATTAACCCTTTGAATACCAAATATTCGCCAAAAAGTACCGTTTTCAACCGTTTAGTCAGGTTTTTTGGCAGCCATGACGCTAAATCAGCCTAAGTTTTGCTAAGAAATTTTTTTTTACCAAAAAGTGAGGTTTTTCGAGGATCACGTACAAAATTGAGCAATATTTCAATTCCGTGCATGGGCCATAAATCGTATTAAATTATTTGTGATTTTCTTGAGTTTCCTTCGGTAAAATCTTCCTAATTTTTTATACAATGCATTAAAACCGGGGGATGCGAATTTTAAACATAAAAAAGAAGGGTTTGTAAAGGCAGTTCTTCAGATTTTTGAGAATTTATGCCTTATAACACTGCGGAAAAACTGATTTTATAGATTTCGCTGAAAAACGAGCTCCAACTAAAGTAAAGTATTTATTACCCGTCTGCCAAATTTTACGGAGTTTCACCGAAGGAAACGCGAGAAAATTCACTGTCAGGTTTGCTTTTTGTGCTCATGTGGCGTCATAAAATATCGAAAAACACTGACGTTTTCCTTTGAGGGCGCGCAGATTACCTCAGCTTTCGTCCTAAGCGCGCGTGCGATCGTAAAACTATAGAGAACCACCTTATGAGGACGGCAAATGTACACATGTCACGAAGCGTAGGAGTATAAACATGACGTTTATGGCCAACTACGCTACACGATTGGCTTAAAAAACTCGCGCCACTTTTTAATCCAATCAAAAGTAAAACTAATCCTCCGTAGGAAAAAAGATGGCGTCTGGTACATTTACCCTTAGTTCTTAGCGAACGAAAACCTTCACAACGTTCATAAAAATGTCCAGAAAAGTTATAAAATCTTCAAACCAAGGCTATACAATGTCCTTAGTACAGAGACAAATATTGTAAAAATTTGGCTTTCTTTGTGCCTCATAGGCTGTGTGAGGTTCGCAAGGTATTGTGATAAAATGTAGAGCCGCCATCTTTTTTCCTACGGTGGATTGCAACTCACTTGCACTCGTTTCCCGCGCTTTGCGTCAGCGACATGTAATTACTTCAAGTTTTGATTGGTTCACTGTATCGTTCGATTAGAAATACAAAAGAATGCATTTTTAAGAGTTGGGGCAAGAGTATGGAATACCAGCATCTTTAGAAGAGCTTCCTAAAAACCAGTTTAAAGCTCAACTTCTTTCCTTTCTGATTGATATCCTAAAACAGTATGATGATAAAATTGATACTCCCTAAATCACTGCAGCCTTAAAGAAATACAAATGTTAAGTCTTATGAATTGTTGTTCTCTACTGACTCAACTTGAGAAAATGGTTGATGCCTGAATGTTATTCTTTTCACTTTGTATATTCTTCAAATTATCTTTAAGCATAGGACTAGTTTAAAAGTAATGTTAATATTTTCTGTTTTCTTTGTCCCTCTAGTTGTTTGTTATACATTCCAGTTTGCCCCCGCAGGGTTTTGGCGCCGAGGCCAAAACCCGAGGAGGCATCTTAGGATTCCCTGTGTGTATACATACAAGGAATTTCGAAAAAAGTGAGAAATGTGTTGGTAGTATGTGAAGAGTTCTCGATTTGATGAAACTAGGCGCGCACGGTGGTCTTGGGTAATGTGGGGCAAGGAACGCGGGCTCAGAAAACGGCTGGAAATCGAGCCCAGCCTAGCTAGGCGGTGTCGGTACATGAAATTCTTGATTTCAAGGTTCTTGCAATCACGAGTTCGCGTTTCGCCATCTTCTAGCAGCATTTCAAGGCTCTTGTAACCACGAGTTCGCGTTTCGCCACCTTCGAGCAGCATTTCAAGGTCAAAAATACACTCTAATGAATGATTTGACATTATGGCCTGCATGACGATTTTAGCGTGATCAAATAAATTTGCTTCGAAATGGCCGAGATTCTCATCTAGGACAAATTGAAAACGATTTCAAAGATCCTGAAGATGGATTTTGGGAGAAAAACAACTCAGAACGTAACGTAAGAAAATCTGAAGTATACTAGAAATTCGAGGCCAGTGTGGTTCAATTGCAACTAAATAGCTAAATACTCTTCCGATCGCCAGTTTTACCTTTGGCATCTTGTTTATTCGGATCGCCTAGTTGTATTGAGCAATTGAACGTGGCGTAGAACTCATGCGTGGGCTGGGTGACTTTGCAGGGATCCAAATATAAATATAAATGTTTTGCAGCGTTTTCGTTGAGGTCAAAAAGCTTGACTCTAATTTGCATATATGGCGTCTTTAACGCGATACTTCTGTTTACGTCTCGCAAAAAAAAACTCGACCTCCGTTCTGCTTTCGAGATACGTTTGCTCGTATATCAAGATAAGTGGTTTGTTTCGGAACAGCAGAGTAGTTTGACTTAATTTTTTGTTTCGCTATAATTTTTTAACCTTTTTTCCCCTATAAAGTTCTACTGAGTGAAATTTTTATAAAAGAAATATTAGTTTCCATGAAGGCAGCCTATTTTTTTTCCAGAAAGTACTCTTCGCATCGTTTCTAACGAGATATGGTAAACTGCTCTGCTGTAAATGCTGTCTGAGAGTATTATGTAAAGAATATCATGTGATAGAATGAGTTTAACAGAATGTGTTGGTTTAGTTAACTTAGTTGATTGTTTGGATCATATTCATGGTAAGATGCCTAAGTTACTGGAACAGTATGAGTGATATAGTTTACAAAAAAAAAAACAAAATAAAATTTTTAGTTCATACAAAAATGTTCAATACTTATTGTTTTCAATCAGCCGATATAAAAGAAAGCGCGGGCAGATTTAGTGATAACTATTACTAATTTAACTAATTTAATAAAAGTAATCTGATAATAACTGATCCGCCTAAATTAGCCTAATGCTATTAGCGGATCAGTTTTATATTTGTATTAAAGTCTGTGAAATTAAGTGTGTCTGTGTCCTTTAGGTGATTAGCTAGGTTGCCTACTTTGGTTTTGTTTACGACAATCAGTGAAAACCGCCCTAGAATGATGGCATGATCCCTTGGCATAACGTGCCTGTCCAACAGAATGAAACTTGATTCAATGCCATTTTTGACCCAATTCTCCCTCCATACGTCTGTTTCATGTTGTCTGATCAGATCAGTACATTACCACTGTTCCTGTTAAAGATTTTGACGACTGAAGCTATTTCATTTTTAAAACTTAGGCGTTTATAAGGTTAAACAAGATCCTTAGAAGGGCTGAATTCGAGATCGAGAAGTCCAGGTTTGAGCCTTGCTTACCCGTACTCCAACTGGGGAAAATCTAACGTAAGCTCGGGAGGGATGGCTGTGGTCGTTGACTGCTCTTAAAGTAGCTACTTCACGGCTTGCGCATCTGGAAAAGTTTAGCCTAAAGTTTTCAAGTTCTTTATTTGTAATCCGTGTTAATCTTCTCCATCCTTAGTCATCCTCGTTCCTTTATGGTTAATTTTTTATCTGTTTGGTGTTTTTCTATCTTAGTGAACTACTATTTTCACGTTCCCTTCAAATTGAAGGTGATTTGTAAGTGGCAGAAATAACTCGAAATGCCGCGACTGAGCGGCATTGATGAAGCCAAAACGTTTCTTTTTTTTTTCTCTCTTTAAAGTTGCTCTCCCAGAGACAATCCAGTCATCACATACTGTTTCTTAACGCTAACCATGCCAAGGTTAGTTGCACCTCCCAGATTAGGTCAAATAAGGGAGTGACTCCCCACTGGGAGAATATTAACCCGGACCTTTCAATACCAGCAATACCAGACCCCTAGGGGTCTTTCTTCTATAGAAACTGGAGTTGCGCCATTTCACTCCAGACGTCGTTAGCGCTGGAACAGACTTTACCACGGACGTTTTGTTATACCATCAGCACTGAAGACCTGAGAAATTTCACTGCCATTGAATTGGAATTTACTTCATAGCGTATCTGTATTTTCCCTTTGAAAGTAATATTAGCAAAATGATTGCAAAGCGATCACTGAATAGATGGTGAATTTTTTGCAAAGCGATTGCAAAAGCAATGGCATTGAATAGTAAGGACCCCCTAGAGTACAAATCGTGTGCTTTATTTACCTATAAAACTTTTACACACTCGTCATGTCTCTGGATATCCTCACTACGTCATCTTAAAAATTCTTGTCAGCAGGCTGTGTCACATAATATACTCTCGATCCCTTGACAGGGCAACTCAAAGCCACACCCTTAATTGTGTAACGACTTCCAGCGAGTGAGATAATTATAGTAAAGACTTTCGGTGCTCTATTCTGGAATCTTTCAATTTAACAACATTATTTGGCTTCACTAACAACATTTACAGCTGCCTCCTATAAAAGCGGATTAAAGTCTAATTTTAGCTGGACCGTGTACGCAATATCCTTTGTCCTCACTAAGATGCCAGCCATTGTTTCAGAAACATAACTTGTGCACGCCTGCCTACTAGCACCAAACAAGTACCTTTTGGGACCAATTGAGTTTTGTTTATTCTAAAAGCTCTTGTAATAGCTTTGGCTCATTTTACCATGGTGGGAATTGTTCCGTTATCTTTGTTACATTGGTTTTAGAAACCTCTTTATGTAATTGATACCACTTTGGTATTCCGTAATGCTATGCATGTGGTAGCGATTGATTCAAAAACCCCACCGAAAAAAAAAAAAAACAACAACAACAACAATGAACGACCCTGGCTCAAAGAGAAATTGAAAACTGAAGTGCTGTTTCTATACTGCTTGAAAAGTAAACGAGGATTATTCCATTGGTGCCTGAGCCCTAACTAAATTATCTCCACTGAGCACAAGGCGGGTGATTACATCATAACTTCGCCTTATTAGTAAAGATAACTCTAAACTCGGAGCAATAAATGTACCATTTCCAACTTCCTTTAGGTATTAAAAGATAGGCGTGATGAAGATGAATGCGCTGATTACTATCAACACCAGCGTTATCGCACAGCGTAACCGGAACTCGCAAATTATCACATTACTATGCCTTCATCCATTACTGCCTGGCGCTGCTAGGGGTCAGCTCAGCATCTTCAATAGTCTATTCTACAAGTTTATTTCATGCCTTCAGCATGCGAACACTAAATCTGCGAGCCAGAAGAAAACCTTGACAATTACGATCTTCGCAATTTTTGAACTATGTCATTCAACGATGCGAAGTGGTCCCGATATCATATGCGGCAAAGTTAGCACTTTCGAAGTATTTTAATGCCCTGGAGCATCTACGAAGCTATTAAAATCGTTCACCGTTGATGTCACTATTTGGTGGAATTCAAAACTCGATCCTTAATTAGTGGAACGATATCTAAACATACTAAGGATTCCCCCACGATACTAGAATAGCTTTCAAAAATAAACGGCATGCTTTCGAAGACCCGTGTTTACCTAAGACAAGAAAGCCTTTAAGTACGTAGTCTTCGTTTAAGCACATCCGCGTATATTTCTGTCTCTCTCTTCCTGTGTTTTTCAGTACTTGTACGGACAGTCACAGGTGTCAACCCTCATGTTGGGAATATCCCTTTTTATGACGTATTCATCGTGGTCGAAGTAGAGCATAGAAAGAGCGGACATTTTTGAAGGCGTACAGCATCTCCCCAAGCCTGTGAGATTTTGCTGGGACATTTTTTGAAGCGTGTACAAGTAACCATTATTGCCGTCAAAACCGGCCCTGCACTGCCCGTCACAGAAGTTGGCCTCAAAACCTTTGGGGTATATTATCCATGAGTCCCAGCCGATCTTTGTAAAATTGACATAAAACTTCCGACGGCAACAGTGTGCTGCAACCCTTCCGACACAGTCAATCGCACGCTTTTTCCTGCTCAGTGTTCTTGGCTTCTGCAAGTCGATAACGAGGAAGGGTCGAAGTCGGCCGCGTGAGCTAATAAGGTGATGAGCCTCCGATTCGCAGTCCAGGCAAGAGATATTTAAGGTGTAAGTACCATTGTCAGTAGCATTGCTTGATTGCTGTTCCATCGTTTGATTAAACCAGAGTTGAACGATGTTTTTAACATCTACCACTACCCATTCTGGTCCACTCTTCTTTGCCTTCACCTTCGTCTTCATTACTCTACTGACTGGTGTGTCGGAATGCTCTCTGTCTGATCTCATGTCACGTGCTTCTATCTGCAGAGTCTTCCCGTTCAAGTCGTAATGTTTGCTTTTACGCTTATGAAACCACAGAGACACAGAAGACACTAAGCTGCAGAGAGATTTTTGTTCCAATTTGAACTGGAAGACCAAATTTCTGGAGAAATTTCGCCTTGATCGCGAAGGTGGAACTTTAGCTGCAAATAAAAAAGACACAACAGAGAGGAAGGTTTTCGTTAGAGTTTGTGCGAAAAAACTATTTAGAGTGCACGTGTACTTGACTGCAGTGGAGAGCATGATAATCTTTCTGTCATCATAGAAAGTGTAACTTACTTACAAAGTCAACTGAAATCCGTCTTTCAAAGATTCTTTGTGTAACTTTTTTTTTTTCTGGTAAACCCAGCATGTAAATGCCAAATGAAAATAAATGGAAGCTGTTGATTAATTGCATGGGTTCTATTGTTCTTTGCAATTCTGCGGTCTTTAGTGTATTCATATCAAGGACCCTGGGCGCCACTCCTTTCAAAGAAAAAAACAACTGACATCCATTCAAAGGCACTGTCTGGATAATAGGCCGGTGTTAAGTTGTAAAACACATTTTTCCACATCACATATTATGCCAGGAAGCTTGCAGTTTGTCAGCGAAATGTTTTGTCTTTGATAAACGTGATAAGATCATTCAATGCATCTTCCACATTCTGCACTAAAGCTATGGGCAAGACTTCGGAAATTTCCAAAAGCACTATTTAGCAGCTGTGAATAGACATACAGTGCGACTCCGCCTCCTAATGTGCGTAACACAAAGATCATTATCTTAAAAGCAGAATTCAAAACAAAGCACGTAATTTTTAACAGCGAATAGGGCGCCAAAGACTAATATCTGGAGCGCTAAGACAGCATTTGGTGTAATTATCGTGAGACTGTCGCAAGATCAGCTCTTGAACTTTGCTCTTCTACTGTCTGTGGTGACGAATGAATGGAAAAGAAATATGCTGAAATATTTTAACAGCTGCCCTCTTGACCATGCCGGTATCAAAACCGCCGCAAAAAACAAAGAAAAAACTCGAAGGCCAGAGCTTGACCCTAATGGAAATTATCTGTGAAAAAAGCTTCGATATCACAAACTGTTATTTCGTCGATACCCCTAAGAACACGCACAAATTCAACCACTCACCTTTCGCGCTAAAAACAATGATTTTAGTCGTCTTTCCATAGTAGTCGTCTTCTTTGGTATCTTCCGGCTCACTCTCTGGATAATCTTCTTTAATAAGATTTAAATTTGACAGAAGGGCTGCAATCCTACTGTCCTTTGGTTTTTGCTTGAGGACCGGTGTTCGATCCATCTGCAGCTTCGCCAGTATTCTAGCTTTGATCATCTTGATTCTTAGGTTGTAACTTTCTGTGTTCTCAGAATAGTCGTCGATGTTGTTGTTGTTGTTGTTACAGTTAGGACAGCCTTGTCCATTGTCAGCGTGTCCTACACCTTGGGACGGACCATCAGTTTGTAGGGGAGTTTTGGTTGCAGCGAACGAAACGTTACTGCCAGGCATGGTTGCAGCGGAAATCGTGGCTGTAGGGTCCACGCTTATGGCAGCCCCTTGAAGAAACGTTATCGCGGTTAGATAGAGTGCAAAAAATCCGCTACAGGGAAATCCGGCCATTTGAGTAAGAGATCCCGACTGTGCTGCTGTCTGAAGAGGGTAAGCTGGAAAATTAAGAGTAAATCTGTTTGCACAGCTCATAAGCTTATAAGCGCAGGAAACACTTTGATTACCACCTCGTGAGATCAAAGCATTTCAACAGTGAGCTGGTACACAATATACAAGCGCATAGCCTGTCAATTAACGCGCGCATTGGCCAATCGCATGTGCCCAACCTCACATCAGATCACATGTCATGTTTATTGTTGTGCATGTGCGACTGTTTTAAGCCTCTTGATCCAATGGTTCGTAGGATTTCACCGAAGCTGATTTGATAAGGCTAAGCATATAAGGCACTCATCTCCTAATCAAGAGGGTATTGCAATTTCCGGTTCTTGAACATTTCTACACAACCCATACGGTGTGTTTGCCGTTCGTTTACAAATCTGGTTTTCTTATTCTATTGAGAATGTCTGCTAATAGTTTGGGAGGTGATGGCTAAACACTGTACACCCCTTATCATCAACAGGTCGTTGCCAGTTTCTTTTTAATCTCATTAAAATCAGTTTATTGTTTCTTTGGGCTGTCATAGTGTAAAGCCTTGGACTGTCATCACATTCATGTCTGTTCTAATAGCAAAATATATTTCTTTGTCATAAGAGTACAATGCGAGCGACATAAAGGTTAACATTGTTAAAAAGAACCAAGCCAACAATAAAAAGTCCCCAGAGATAAAAGAATTAGTGATATTTTATTTAAGTAGGTTGCTGTAAGCCAAAACCTCTGAAATGAAAAAAGGTCAGGGTTGCTATCAGTGTGCATCATTTTTCAATCATTTGTACGGCATTCGTGCGCTTATAAGAAATGCTCATAAAATCGATTTTGAAGAACTTCAATTCTCCAGATTCCTTCATCCAATCTAACTTTAGTAACTGATGGTACTAATTCGAGTAACAGTGTCTTAAATGTTTGGTAAATGACTCTCAAAGGCTGAAATTCTTGACCCAGTTAGCGACTGAATGACCCAGGATAAGCTTGATTGCGCATCAACACAATGCTCTTGAGTGTTATACGTGCCAGACAATTTTTGTACACAGATTTGACGGGTGTTTCGTGACCAGGGAAGTGAATTCCTGCACACTATTCTTTGTGCCTTCTAATTCTATCAAAATTATACCTTTCGCTTCTCTCATAAACTTAGACTTGCTTTTTAAGAACCGAAGAATTGACCAGCGGGTCCTTTAGATGGACTTAATTCCGTTAAGCCATTTAGCCGACGCACGGGGTCGTATTTCCAATTCACGGATGATATGCAATAAGACTCGGTTTACGTAAGAGCCGGAGGGGATGTCATAAACTAGTAACATGGAAGATGGTCGAAAATTTCATAATGTACAAGGTTCTTTCTTCGAGGGTGTGGCTAAAAGTTCATTTCGACATCGACAGGAACAAAGACTTCTGCTCGATCTAGCTCGTATAGGTTTAATTTACAGTGTTTTGCCTGATTTCCGGCTTCCTTTGAAGTTAATTTGGCCCTCGAATGAACTTAGCTAAAGCTCTGAAGTAGACTTGGAACATAATTGCCCGATTCATAACCATAAGAGTGGTACACGATTTAAATCCCTGTAAGAAACTACAAGGATCCCTGTCGATATCAGAGCCACAGTGGAGGGGAAGAGGGGCTGGGTGGGCTTAACCCTCACCCCCCGGGAGCACGTCTCCTCTCCGCCGTTCCAATCAGTTTCACATCTGTAAAATAATCACCTCGGAAAGGTAAAAGAAATTATCAGGCCTTCAGTAAGTGGACAATTTGCCGCCATGCCTAAAAATAATTAGATTAGCGTATAATTCCCTTGATCGTAACATCAGATAGATTATTTTAACATACAGCACACCGAGCCTTCTAGAAAAGTTTCTGCTATTTCCAGTAGTAATTTTTGCACGTTTTTGTTACGTAGTTCCGTTTTCCGTCTGTATTTGTGTTTTAGCGAAACTGTTTTGAACAACATCTAAAATTTGGGTCGATAAATCATTGAAACTTTAATGAAACAATGATAAACTTAGGAAGCGAGCTTAAGACATCAATGAAATTTAAAACAAGGTGATTATGTCTTCCGTATGTTTTGGTGCGTAGGCGTTGAGACTTGTTAAACGGTCTTCAAACAATCATATAACATAATAAGTCGAATTATTCTCGCATTTTGATTGGTTCTCTCTTATGATCAATTGAAGCACAGACGCATAGATGATACCATTAACATTTCTTTTTCTTTCTTTCTTGTAAAAACAAGTAGATTCCATGTTGCCGTGCGTCTGTTCAGTAATAGGTCACAGAAGACGTCAGAATGTGGTACGAACATCGGTGACACACTCGGCCATCGCCTCCTGTACCCCTTATAGTGTTCTTACCACATTTTGACGTTATCTGTGATCTATTACTGAGCAGACGCACGGCACATGGCATCTATTTGTTAATTTGTACAACGTTACTCAATAAAAATGTCCTGTTTACGACTGTTCTGCTTAAGATGAAATAGATGCCCGCTACCTTAGGCGCGTGGGTGTCGTGAATGGTTGGCAAACAATCATTTGGAAAAGGTTACTCAATAAAAAATTGCCCTTTTACACTTCAAAACTGTTTTGAAGGTTGCATTTCTTAAATAGTCGCACGAGTTTCGTTGCGTAATGGGCGAAAAACTTGGCAGCATCATTTAAGATTTATCATAAGATTAGTGACAGATACTAGCTCATTTGTTTTGGAGCTGGTTGCGATTTCCTTTGAACTGTGATAGAATGATCTTGATGAAACGCAAACTGATAAGCCGCCGTAAACTGCAACAGTACCCGTTTTAGCAGCTGTGCGACGTTTTCTGACCCTGTCTTCGTCTTTCAAAGAAATTTTAGAACCAACAATTTTAGACAAATACAAGATCTTGAATTATCTTAACAAAATAAGAAAAGCCTTCGACTTGACAAAAACTCCGCGGACATGTTGCGGATAGTTTACTAAAAAATGCATTAACAAACAGAGACCTTTATTTATTTATTCTTGGTTTGAGGTTTTCGAAACAGATATGGCGAGGAATTCTTAACATTTGGAATTCGCAAATTCCAGTGCCAGTTTATGTTTATCCAAAACAATTTTCCTTGATATGCCACTCAAGTTTGGAATTCCGTGTCACAAAAAGTAAAGATAGAAGATTTAGGTGTGTGAAAGAAAACTATGCTTAACACGCAAGTACAATCGCATGTAGTTTTACACTAAATAAGCTTAGAAATATGTAACCGCTAAGTGTTCAACATGGCAAGTCCAACAGGAAGTTCCGAAGATTTCCACGCGTTTAACTGCAAGGCGTTTTGAAATAAATATGTTTTTTTCAGATTCTTTTAAGGAACGCCCTGACCCTTTATCGCCCACAAAGGTAGAAGACATTGTGCCTAAATCGAACCTCCAATAACAGGAAGCTGTAGCCCTAAAATTTGAAGAACGTCTTCCCTTTCATGGCCGCAACAAAGGAAGCCCTTAGTAATAAAGGCCGAATTTTGCCCTCTCAAAGTCGAGAGCTTTCTTTAATCCGATCAAAACGCTGTAATTCAATAACTGTTTTAGTAGGACTAAGTTTGACAAACTTGAATACCCTTCTAAATCCTCGTGCACCTTAAAACCGCAGAGGTCTAACTTAATTTGGAGGACCGCTCCTCAGTTTTCTATCATTACACTAAGTGTCTGTAATATTCGATTTTACCCCGCGTGTGCGGTTTTGATTTTCTAACCTCCCGGTTCGCAGCAGTCAATGAAGAGCAAACATTTTATTCAATTTCGAAATGGTTTTGCTCATCTCTAGTGTCCCAAAAGTCACCTTTAACTATTGTTTCTTCATTATATCAAGATATTATATTTGAATTACATTCTGTCTCTTCCTGATCCGAAAACAACAACTACGACCTGCATTCTTTTTCATCAGGTTTAGCTGCTAAATTATGAAACTCTCTTCCAGACTCGCTTAGAACTTCTATTTTTGCGGACTTTAAGCGAAAGATATTACAATATGACTCTTTTCAGTAGATTGTAAGTCTCTAGTTTTATTATGTACATCATGAGTTTAGCACATTCACAATTTTTAGCATAATGATTTAATGTATAAGTATTGTATTTTGTTGTATTTGTGTTCTCGAAGACTTAAGCTAATTTTGGCTACTTAAAAAATTCTAGAGGAAATAAAGTGTATGTATGTATGTGTGACTGATATTGGCAACGAAGAAGGAGCGAAAAGAACCATCTAAAAGCTGTTTCCAGAATACCAATAGAACTTTTACTCGCTGTTGAAAACTATCCTGTGGCCCGATGACATTTCTCTGAATGCAAACCCAAATGCAGGGCCGGGACTGTTGGAACTGCTTAATCAGCCAATACCTTCGTTAAGCTATCTGTTGTACTTGCTACTTTCAACATTTTATAAAGACGAAGCCTACCTAGCCGGCAGGACCTTTGTTGCTGTGGCCAATTTCGCCTGTCGTCAGCTTCAGCAGACGGTGTTCATTCTCTACTTTCGGTTCGTTGTTCTACCGTAGGTCGCGTCAAGTAACCCTTTGTAAATTGGATCATACAATTGACACCCACATACAAACCTGCGAGTTAAGTGCCCGGGGGCGAGTTCAGCACTGTAGTATAATTTTGCACGCTATACCTTGCACAGGGTAAATGAAAAACAATTGAAGGAAAATCAGACAAAAGTGGGCTAAACAAATAAAACGACCGACTGATGCCATGGCCAAAATCAGGAGTGATGGCGACTGGGTGTTATGATTAAAGTCAAGAGCCGGAAACGTATATTCACAAAAGTTTATGGGTCTTTAAAGGTTTCCGGCAGATTTAGAACCCCAGACGGGTGAATTACTACTGCCCGTTATTTTTAAGAGCCTTTGTCAACTCGTTTTTATTCAAGATTTGACATTCAAGTGTGGAATTTCCAAAATGTCGCTTGCTTTTAATCCTATCTTAAATACTTCGTTGTTTATCATCCTACAACAATAGATACTTAGTTTATTTGTTGCTCTTTCTATTCAGTATATTTACATTTCGCCTATTTGGTTTGCATCGCCAAACTTTCTGGCTGCGCAAATACAAACTTCTTCGCGTTTGAATGGCCAGGTACCAGTCTGCTCGGGAGTTCCCATCCATGTCAAAAGTTTTGCAAAAGTGAGATTATCGTGAAAGGGAGTTTTAACTCACGCTTTACAATGGGACAGATAGAAACACCGAAATAAATAAATAAAAAAAAAACATTACTGATGGTCAGTTCATGACTTCAAAGATAGTTGCCTGCACCAACGTCTGTATAAAAGTACTTTAAAGTTGCCGAATTGAGGGACCAAGCAGAAGTGTGTTCAATGTCTTTCGCAACCTGTTGCTACTGCATTAGGCAAAGCCTTTGTCTGGATTTTGGATGAGTGTCTGAACTCCCCACCTTCTCATCTTCTCAAGTGTGCATTGATAAATGTTTTTTTCTGTAGAATTTCTGTTGTAGTCTTCCTACTTGAAGTGTTCCGAATACAGAGGGTCACTGACTTTTAGAGTTGTCACACAAGGTGTCTTTGTTCAATAAAATAGAGCATCCATTTTTCTCTGCAAGAGGTCAGTGTTCGGCGTATTTTGAAGCTAACTAATTGAGAATAGGCAACGATTATCTTAGCCCAAATGAAGTGCTTGACTGACGCACAAAACCGCCAAGAGCCCGCTGAAGTTCGTTAGTATGTACTAGCGTCTATAACTGACGGTCTTTCAAAGAAGCTTGCTTTTAGCCCCGGCCGATCACGAGAGGTGGTTGATTTAGTTTCAATTTGGAAGCTTTAGCAACGTTCCTCATATTTTTTTCTAGGATATTTTGAAACTGCAGAGCCAAATCATTACAAGCACAAATTGCAAAGTAAGTGTTGCATTGCTTAACACTACCAGAAGATAATACATGTATATTAAGCGACGCAGTATTTGTAGCTGGCAATCTACGGACCGTCTCTTTGATAGAATGTGCATAACTTACCGGTCCGTTTCAAGTATTTAGCTTTTATTTTGTAGGTTTGTGGTCTGGTCTTGTGCAATATTAGAAAAGCAAAATACCTTTTGCTGGCAGAATGTGTCACTGTGGAATGTCCTAAAGTAAGCCAAACTGCTATGGTGTAATATCACTGGCTTTACTCGCTTTCTCCTGGCCTTTGAGTACCTCAGTTTATGTGGTATTCAACAGTGGCAGAAGCTAAGAGAATTGCTCAAAGCAGGGCGCATTCCTTTTTACGACGTTTCGTGTTAATTTTCACTTAAATACCTCCAAAAATGCATTGTATTCGCAAGCAAAAAACAAAAATGCAAATCTCCTGACCTTCTTACTAGCCTACTTTTGTTGAAAAAGTGTCAACTTTGGATTTTGACCTCCAGCACAATTTCATCAAATTTAATCCGCCTAAATTAACAAACAAACTTTTAAGAATAAACTCAGCAATGCTTGTATATTTATTTAAATTTTGCATTATGTTCACCCAAAATCGTACATCGAATTACCCGTAAGGCCGCAGGAAGGAGCCACAAATCTGTCTTACTTCCAAAAGCGGGACCACAGATGCTTTATAGTTGTCCAGCTGCAGCATCGATGCTGCAAGTTGTTTTGGACCCCGTTTCTTCATCAGTTTTCTCTCGCACTCTCTCGATATATGGGGCTATTCGACTGATTTTTTTCTGTGGATCATGAAGATTCCGGAGTAGCAAGACTGACTGGTCGCGATGATCGAGCTAACAAAAAAAAAATCCGTATGTCATCTGCAGACTATAAGATCGGCTATCAGGGGTCTTTATGAACCATGCCAGACTCGAAAAACCCGTTTGGGGTGTTTGCATGCACAGGTTTTGGCCCATTTCACATTACTACAAATAAAATTTTAGTCATCATGTTGGGTATCTTTTTCAAAATGGTTAGCATAATGCTTATCCCAAACAAGTTTCAGATTCAGGAAAATATTTCATATTGATTCCGACCAAACCAGCAGAGTTGTATCATAGTACTGTTGTGTCATAACAGTGTTGAATTCCAGTATCTATTGTTTGAAGCAACGTTCACTGAAGACATAGAAGGTGTAACTCACGGAAAATTTCCAGCCAGTTGCATTTATAACACCACTAACACTAGTGTAAAGAGATTGGAGAGCTATACGGATTGTTTCAATATCGATGTAGTTTATCGCACCAAAGTGGCGCGAGTTTCATTAGGCCCAGTGTCATCTATGCGTTGTCAGTTTGTAGTCAGTGGTTCTCGCTTTGCTCCGAGGGTTTTTCGCCGGGTACTCCGGCTTTTCTCCTTCCTAAAGAACCAACATCTCCAAATTCCAATTCGACCAGGATAGAGGAACTACATGAAAACCAGCTAAGGTTGATGTGACTTTCTCTAAATATATTGTTATTTCTGTTTAAGTGTATTCCGCTGGTACACAGAAATGGTCAAATCGTTTCTCCGTTTCAGGCAATTTTGAACATTCGGCCCTGGACTCTAATTCATTCAGTATTTGGATATCAACCTAACCTTACACACGTCAATTTGTCCGGCTACATTAATGAGCTTCATAGCTCCCGTGTCTTGGAATACTACATGCAATGACATGCAATGTTTGTAGACGGCTGAACCGAGTGAAAGAAACCAAGGAAGAAATGTTTTCGGTCCCCTGCAGTCGGAAATTTTCCATGCTAGATATCTCTGGAGGAAAATAACAGCCGCTAGTATCAGGCGAAGATTATGTGGAGGAGAAATGTTGACGCTGAGCGCCAAGATCTGAGCTGGACAGGAGCAAAGCGAATGAGACTGAGTGAGTGAGTGCATGAATGACAGGCGACTGTTTTCATTTAGAACTGCATTTTCAATACCTATTCTGAACCAGAACTGATCTGAGTGATGGAGAATTTGCGCTGAAATGATCGTACCCCTATTTTACAGTAAAGCACTCACTCGCTGTTGGGCGTATGGAATAATTATCAAACGTTGTGAATGCAATTGTATGGTAGTGAATTTGGGCCAGCTGTACTTCCTCGTCTCACCGTTCGTTTCTTTCTGAAATGCTACCTGTTTATACTAAACTGGGAAAGGACTTTCTAAATCATCTACGAGGATCATTTACTGAGGATAAATTAATTTACCGAAAATATGTGCAATCATAGAGATAATGCGCGCTAATTCAGTGTTTCACCTTTCGTCTCCTGCTCCGGTTGACTTCAAATTTTGATTCACGGTTTTTCAGGAAATCACTCCAATTATTCGTATTTCTTGCCACGACAATTGAGAACTTCTTATACATGTATCTTGCGTTGTTTTATGTGGCAAGTCATTACAGAGGATACATGGTGCTGGTTCATTCTTGAAATATTTCAGTCTTCGTTTACTTTATCACTAAATATGTGGCATCCTTGGTAGTAATGAGCTTAGGGTTTCCTTAACAGAAGATTGTTTACACCCAGTTCTCTTAGAAATTTTAAAAGTGTATCATGTGTCTATGTCGCGTTTTAAGGTAAGTTAAACAGTGATTCACTCTCAGAGTAGAAACTTGCAGCCATCCATTCAAGCAAACCTACTGCGTAGTACTTTCGTAAAGCCTGTTTCTTATGCTTCACGGCTTATTCTTGCATTTGTGGATCAGACTGAAATGATTCTTGTGTGTGACCCAGTCAAATAAAAACTATCAAGCATTTTGGTTTCAAATGGTATTGTTAGTGTTTCGATATTTTGTGAAAATGAACGAAATTAGGAGATCTTTTGCATTTAGAACTGGGCTTTCTATGGGTGAGAAAATTTAAAAGACTCAGAGGAATCTTCGGTTACCGACATGAATTGCTAAGTCTGAAACTCTATACACCATGTATTGCTCTTAAGCAAGCCTTTTTTTCACGAATGATATGTCAATGAAGAATTGAGAACAAAGTAGATGGCAATACAATCTGTTTAATAGCCAGATGTTTATAACTACAAGAGAGATTTGCGAGGAGATAAATTCAGAATTTCAACTTTCTTGGGCATTCCTAAGGATAGAATTTTCGCCAATACTGGTATTTATTTTCTGCTTATTTTTGTAACAAGCATGCTTTTTAGTAACAGTTATTGATTGTACAGATAAAACAACAATAAGAATTCCTCTTAGCTTTATGGGAGTGCCAGGTGTTACCGACGCCGATAACCCGGCTATCTTGATCACTTTAAGGTATTTCTATTATTTTCAAAGCAGGTCTTTAAAAAGCTTATTTACCGGTATGCAGGCGGTCCATTTTTCATCACCAGATATAATCAATCCCTGGACACATTAACTGCATATCTGTGAGATAAATTTAACATTTAACAAATGAGCGTTCAAACATCGTACAGATAGACTTAACACTGGTGTAATGCTTGTTAGTTCGGATTTCTAGTAAATTACACACTGATTTTTCGTGCATACGATAGATGACCTTTTGTGTCACTACGCTAAAGGAAAAATCAGCCATTCGGACGACGTTCGGCCGGCGGCCACTGGCAAAACATTGTTTCTTTAAATAGACTTAATATATCTAAATTAAAGGTATACTAAGATAAAAGATACTATTTAAAGAAGTTTAAATTTGGAAAGATGATTGTTAAAGGAAACTTTATCAGTAAAGCAACGAGGGTTTAGTTTACAACACGTTCTATTTCGAATGATAACATGGCAGTCGTTTACCTTTTACAAATGCTCAATTGGTAGAAAACCGGAAGAATTTGAAACGGACGTTGATAATCCTGTTATTATACAGCGCGATTAGCACTTATAGAAGAGGATAATATCGCCAAAAAACGGTTGCATTGGCTTAATATGAGACGATTAATGCCATTAATTGCATGCGTTCGGTTAGCATAGTTAATAGAGGGGACGGCTATGAGCACTTCAAAGAAGCTAGCAAAGATGGCAAGATTTATGTTGGAAGGTCCATGGCCGGCACAACTTTGTGTTCATACTCGATTCATGAATTACGTAATTTGTTAACTGCCCACCTGTTTCCACTTTCCGACAGTAACTCAATCAGTTCACGTGCCCAATAATACACGAGGGAAGCATATCCGTCCGCATGTTCAGTAATTCGAGTCGAGACATCTTCGATTCTACCTGAGCGTTCGGTAATCTTCGGAATACCAATCGAATATGCTTCAATGACCTCGGGCAAGATTCTTCGGGAACTAGTCGGTTCAGAATTTCATCGGAAACGTTGTAATGAGCCTCGGAAAATAATGAGAATTTTTCGGAAGGAGTGGAAATCCATACAAGTTTCCAAGTTTTCCAAGTTTCATTCGCGCGCATTGGAGAGACATTGGTTAATGCTAAGACAAAGCTGAACTATGTAACTGTCGGTTTTCGATTCGTTGCTGAGTTTTACTGTAGTGGTTATTAGTGTCTTAACAATTCTGTTTCCGCGCTGTTTTTGTTTGCTTTGGCATGTATCATACGAAAGTGTTATAGCATTTTCAGTGATTTCCGTTCTAATGAAGCTTTCTCAGGGTTAGAAGTCTCTCCTGAATTTGATTGATAGGTGTACTGAGTGACATGCTGTGGTTTTGAAATTCTTATCAATGATATGATAGTCGTGAGCTTATTTTTGATCAAGTATTTAAACAAGAAAGTCTATTGTTCTGGTCCCGTCCACACTACGCCGTAGAAATTTGAAAATGCAGCTTTATTTCTACGGTTAGGCCTACCGTCCACACTAATCCGTCACGGGAAACGGAGCTTTCCGAAAACGCTCTTCAAACCGGATGAATTTGAAAACGTCGGCTCTGCGTTTTAGGGTGGACGGAAAACATTTTGAAAACGATAACGTTACGATAATCAAGTGATTTCCCTGGCCGAGTTTTCTTCAAACAAAAATCCAAAATCACCGGCAATTGTTGCGTTTTTAAATTCCTCCGGAGTAGTGTGGACGGAAAACATTTGATGCGTTTTTAGAGTGAAAACGCTGTTTTCAAATTTCTTCGGCGTAGGGTAGATATTGTACGATACCTGCTGTTGTCACCGCGTTACCAAAGGTACTCAGTGCAGAGTATTTAGTATACATATTTTGTACTATAGTCCAAGTAATTTCATAAACACAGAATACCATAATGGCTTGTAAATTTACCCTTTGCGCCCGGAGTCCAGTTCCATTCACCCAATGCTCTAACTCTGAATATCTTGGGAACAACCATGGAACTGAAGTGTCCATGCAAGTAAAAGTTTTCACACCAAATACTTTCATGTAATGCTGTTTCCTTTCTCATATTTTTATTATTTTTATGTTTTTTTCTAAAAAGTAATTGAACTTGGCCTTTTTGGAAAGAAAGGTTAACAAGCACATTGTAAGGAAGTTTGAAAAGTTTAATCTTTTTTCGCATGCAAGATCGTGTTGAGTCAGTTGGCAATCTCAACCTATCTGTATGGCTCATAAAGACTTTGGAAAACAGCCATACGGAACAATGCCAAGTTCAATTAACATTAACTGATTTGGAATAAAAGTTAACACTGTACTGTGATGTTTGCCGGTCTTATCCACTATTGACAATTCCGTGGCACAAAGAAAGTAAAAACAATAGATTACTTGAATTGAATCACGTTCGCAGTGTGTAGGTCACGTTCTTCAGATGAACTTCATAATCGTATGGTTGCTGTAAATTGTTTTCTCAGTGATGACTTGTGCGCACATAGCTAAAGAGAGCTTCTGCTTGCATTGCTTACTGACTTACACGGAAGTGGAAAACTTGTGTTTTTATAGCAGACGATCAAACAAAGGATGTAAATGTTAGAGGCTGAGCATGTGGTGAAAGATCAAACGAGATATGCCGTACAGTGACGTCAAAGACGAATAAAACCACGTTATTTATAGCTTGGAAAACAGCCACAATTTGATTATTGAGAAGTTCAATTAGTGTAATACAAGTTTGCAAATCAATGTTCGTGTTATCTAAAAAAAGATTACACGTGAAAGTACACGTGAAACTATCTGAAATTCGGCGTGAAACACCATTGTTTGCTTAAAGAACGTTAACTGTTATCTGAACGTTTAACGAGGAAGCAGTCTCCTTTTCGAGATCTGTGTGACTTTGGGCGAACTTTTTCTCCATGGCCACAGGTTTCCCCCCATTTTGACATGAGCGTATTTTCCTATAGAGAGTTTTTAATGTCAATTAGTGCAACACAAGTTTGCAAATTAATGTTCGTGTTATCTAAACAAAGATTACACGTGAGGGTATACGTGAAACTATCTGAAATTCGGCGTGAAACACCATTGTTTACTCAAATAACGTTAACTGTTATCTGAATGTTTAACGTGGAAGCAGTCTCCTTTTCGAGATCTGTGTGACTTTGGGTGAACTTTCCCTCCATAGTCACAGCTTTCCCCCCATTTTGAAAAGGGCGTGTTTTCCTAGAGACTTTTTAAGGTCATTTAAGCCCCGCCCCTCACTTACGATGCCAGCATTAGTGGGGACGGCCGAGACATAAACATAAGCACAAGAATAAGCATAAGAATATCAAAACCTTACGTTTTTTTATGCTTATGCTGATGTTTATGTTGCGGCCGTCACCATCAGCGCATAAGCTTCTTTTATGCTTACGCTCATGCTTATGCTTGTGTCGCAATTCAGGACCAGGATTTTTTTCGAGAGAGAAACGGGAGGGTAGTTCTAGTCAGAAATCAGCTGGAAATAAATGTTGAAAATGTGAGGAAACACATGGTTTTCTCAAAGTAATTATTTTCCTGTTTATAATTTTTGGGGAAAGAGCTCGAGTGCAGCCATAAGAGAAGAACTTTATAAAAGCAGAGGCCGATACAATATAGGATTATTGTTTTAAAAAAGTGTACTATATTTCGACATGCAATTAATCTCCATCGAAAACAATCTTTTCAAACCGAGACTCAATCCTAAGACCAGGGAAGTCTCCTTAATTTTAAAAGTCAGAACACCTGATCCTGATGGTCTTAACATCCGTAAAGAAACAGTAGTTTGTTTCCGGTTATAATGCTGTTTCAATATTTTGTTTTACCTCACCGTTAGTTTACACTCTTAATCATTTTACTTTTACGTATTTCCGGTATTAAGCAATTATCGTGATCACTGCAAGTACACCCTTTCCAATGTTTAATTCCCATTGTACCTGATGTGAGGCGCGGTGGCTTCTCATGGTTAGTGCGCTCGACTCCGGATCGAGCGGTTCGGGTTCGACCCCTGGCCAGGGACATTGTGTTGTGTTCTTGGGCAAGACGCTTTACTCTCGTAGTGCCTCTCTCCACCCAGGTGTATAAATGGGTACCGGGGAACGTAATGCTGGGGGGTAACCCTGCGATGGACTAGCATCCCATCCAGGGGGGAGTAGAAATACTCCTAGTTGCTCCATGCTACAGAAACTGCGAGATAAGCTCCGGCCTGATGGGCCACTTGGCTTGTATGCAGTCTTTACCTTACCCACCTAACTGAAGAAATCTAGTTTGGCCAGCCGAAATATAGTACACCATTGTTTTAAAACAGTAATTCCACGTTGTATCGGCCTCTGCTTTTATATTCTTCTCTTTTGGTTGTCCTCGAGCTCTACCCCGCAAAAAACTATAAACAGAAAAATAATTACTTTGAGGTAACCATGCGTTTCTTCACATTTCTTACATTTATTTCCGGTTGATTTCTGACTTGAACTACCGTCTCTTTTCTCCCTTTCTAAACCCCAGTCCTCACTGCGACGCAAGTATAAGCATAAACACAAGCGAAGAAGCTTATGCTCTAGTGAGAACGGCCGCAACGTAAACATAAGCATAAGAAAAACGCAAGGTATGATATTCGTATGCTTTAATTGTGCTTATGTTTATGTCAGTTGCGTCCGTCCTCACTAGCGTATAAGCTTCTTCTTCTTCTTCTTCTTCTTCTTCTTTTTGATCATTCTCTATGATAATCCGATTAGATCACTATTGATTCAACGATTGCCAGCAGACTCACCGTCCACGCTTGCTTGCATAACCATTTTATAACTAAAAGAGAGACCGTGAGAACTTGGGAACAAAGTAGTGGGAGGGGACGTATAAAAAAGGGAAGCAAATCTGTGTTTGAACCTGCTGTCTCATCTGGCCAGCGCTTATCATTTTCAAGCTCTGTTATAAGGGGGTCGTACATACCGCAAACCGCCAAAGTTTGTTCCTTCGAAATCGCAGACCGCTTTTCTTTTCTCCTAAAATCTGAATCCGCCTTACTAGTAGGACGATTATCATCATAACAAATTTTTGAACAGAACTTCACCAATTCTTGCGAAATGTTAGCTCAATAATCGTATTTCTGCTCACGAACAACCCAAAATCTTAAGGACAGAACGAATTGCTTAATTCTAACTCCATTCAGCAACCAGCGAACAAAACGCTTTGACATCTAACGTGCTGTTCACAAACACAGATCGCTCGAGATGTTTATAACGAAGCGTCAAGGCACACGTTTTCAGGGTTCTCTTTTGCGGGATCTCTGTTCGAATGATCGCCACCAAAACACATAAAAACCGAAAACGGCGGGCTAAATTTAAGATTTCCCGCACCCGCTCCAAAATGTCTTCACCGTAAACAGCCAGATAAATGTTGATGTACCCGCAAACCGGCACTCAAAATTGGCTTAAACCGCCAAACCGCCAGAGTATAATGGACCTTTATCATATGAAGTTACCATCTAGCAGATAATTCGTGGCACCCATTCATTCGAGTGGAGAGAGGCACTGTGAGAAGAAAATCATTTCGAAAACATGGGGAGACCCTCACCCCCGATTAAACTGACTTTTTAACCAATCAAGAAAACTATCAAACTAATCGTGGTTTGGTATCAGCTGGATATTCTCGCTTTGAGATAACATTGATTCATTAGACTATTTGAGTATACATGGGCATTGAAATCACCTCCATTGAACCCAGTTTGAAATAGCCCGACAGCATACCCCTTCCACAGGCTGTCGCTTTCTCGTCATCTTCGTCAGTTCCTCTCCATCTCAGTCTCACGGTCTTGTCCTTGGCCTTTTACCCTGTAGATTCCACTGCAAGTTTGCCTGGAGTTGTTAAATTTGTTCCCCCTGGCGGAAATTTGGCGATTTAAAAACATTCGCGAAACCACGCGGACGATAAGTGTTGCGGACATAACATGACGCGAAAAGAGATTGAGTTTATTACCACGAAATTTTGTGTTATAAGGTATTCGTATAATACTTTAAACTACCTTACCTTACCTTTTGAACTGACCAAAAATTCACGTAGAAGCATGAACTGCTTGTGGACATTGTGAGAACTGTTTTGTTGTTACTGTTGACATATAGTTCCGCCGTTGCGTTTTTGTTTATTTTGACGTTATTATACCTTTGATAAAGTCGGTCTACTAAATTGAAGGACATGTTAAAGTTACATTGCCAAGGAAGTAAATTGTGTATTACTAAAAAACGCGAAGTTAAATTGATTCAAAAGATAAAATTTTCGCAAAATCGCGGAATTTAAGTGTCGCCAAATTTGCTCACCTCAAAATCGCGAAATAAACGTGTCGCGAAAATTTCTTGTTATAAGGTTTTCGTTTCTTACTCTATCTTGTTAGTGGACTCAGAGGATTTTTCTGAGACAATGGCGCGTAAAGCCCAATGCCCGTTTGCTACCCCCTCCATGTTTCAGCGCCATATAAGGCTGCCGCACACAAGCCGATTTTTTGTCCCGACTAATCGCGTTGAGGCTTGGGGCCGAGTCATTCAAATAAAGATGGCGCCTATTCCGCTGACTCTCATGACATTTCTTAATATGTTGAGGCGCGCGCGAGCCCCGACAAGGCCCGACAAAACGTTTTGAGATCTAGCACCGTCAGATATCGCCCGACAAGCCCCAAGAAAAACAGAACTGTTCGTTTTTCTTGTGTTTATGCTTATGCTTATGTCGAGCGCGTTACTAGTGAAAACTGCACAAGACAAATAAGTGAGTTCGTTCTTCTCATGTTTCTGCGTATGCTTATGTTTATGTCGTGGCTGTTTTCACTTGTGCTTATGCTTATGCTTGTGCTTATGCTTATGCTCGAGTGAAAACCAGTTTTTAGAGAGGGCGGGTTTGTTAGCCCCTGGCCCAACCCCAAACCTGGAGGAACAATGTATTGTTTTGGTTGATTTCGCATTTCACAGACCAATCAGACATAGTTTAACCTGGCAGAAGCACAGGGCTTCCACCGGCACAGTGCTGGGGTTGTGAAAACACACATACCTTTACCACAGCAAATCACAAGACCAGTGGAGTATGGTTTTTAGTTACACTGCTTGAAATGGTTTTAATTGCTCGAATTATTGTAAAATCAGATTCTTTTGGTAAAACCGAAAGTTTGTCTTACCAGTATTTCTCTTTTTCGTTGAAGATGAAAATCCTGATGAACAGGAAAAATATACTTTTAAGCAAAAGCGATCTGTGTTTTACTAAAAAGCTTTCCTATTGAGTTTGACCAGACTAAATCCAATTTACGTCAAAAATGGCAAAATCCATGACCCAAAAACCAAGCAAAACATCTAAAAAGTATACCCAAAGGGGCGAGACATGCCCACAGATCTTATACAGTGAAGTACCAGTCCTCAACTCCGCTTCCGTATCGGCCGGTTTACTAGAACAAGAGGGATTAGCAACATGGACCATCGTAGTGCCCTTCATGCTACAACTGGAGATAAGTACCGGTACTGATAGACAGTACGAACTGAGAAATGTCAGCCCGTTCTAACCCTCTATTTTTTTCCTTTGAAAGCAACGATTGCAAGCAATTGCGTATCCAAGGCACATTGCAAATGTTAAGAATACCCGAAATAGTCTAATTGTCCTTTGTAAGAAAGTGGGTATAGGTAACTTCGAAAAGATGTAGTTACAATAAATTTCTCTTACTCGACCAATTCAAGGTTAAGGCAGTTGAAAAACTGTTCAGTTGCTTGACGCAAATGATCAAGTCTGAAGGTGAATGGTAGAGCTCGTGTTTGCAATTCATAACGGACTGATAATACTGATTGGACAAAGTCGACGAAGATCAGTGTGGTCTCTCCAGTATCTTAACGACATAGCTAAGTATCAGATGTTTTAGCGTCATTTAGTGCAAATCAAACGGTGTAGCTTGCTGCGTGTTGGTTGATTGACCTGCCACCAAGCGGTTCAAGTCACTGTAAAATATTTTCAAGTAATTGCTATAGGCAATGCAATTTTGAATGTAGCTACCAATGTGTGGATTTCTTAATTCAAGGCGGAATTTATAGAGCAATTGCGCAAATCAGGGGTAAAATGCGCACTACCTATTGCATTTTTACCGCTTCGGATACAGAACAGTCCTCTTTCCTTTTCTTTTTTCTCCTAGAGTGTGGATATATGTCCAGTGCAAATCAGAGGCCGGTACGCACCGAGAACCTCGAGGCATGATTCCTACTCGGGAATCCTGTTTGGCCAAAAATTCACGCAAAAATACCAAATGTTTTGTAGTCTATCACCCCTCGGCTTGGCAATCCATAGTTAATTCATTCAGTTTTTTGTATCTAGCCGACTAGTCCACAATACAGAGGAGACAATCATCCGGGATCCAGTTCGGATCCGGTAAATAGAACAGGCGCATGCGCACATGCTACTGCGTCTGTGTCGCCATTTTTTTTCTCGAAGAAAGAGAAAGACTGGACCGGTAATACATTTATATGTATAAATAGGCCTAAGTCAAGATGCATTTGACGTCAGGACAGTATACAGTTTTCCCGCCAGCTGAATCCTGATTGGTCAGTTCAAATTTCAGGCGCACCGGCTGTATGCAAGGTGACCAGGTGTATTGCTACTCCACCCAGGATGGGATGCTATCCCATGGCATTCTGTCAGGCTGCCGCCATTATACACCTGGAAGGAGAGAGGGACTGTGAAAGTTACGTGTCTTGCCAAAGAGTACAATATAATGATCCCAGTCAAATTCGGACCACTGGATCTGACGTTCATTGCTCTAATTACTAAGCCACCGCGCCTCCTTTTTTCAATACATGGTGCCAGTAACAAACGAAACAAAGAGTCACTGTGTTCAAAAACGAGAAAATTAACAAATTGAGGTCAGTTTTTCATGCGTCTGTCTTGTTATTGATTATGAATTTCGTCATAACATTGTCAAAGTAGCTGTAACAGGACAGACGCATGAGAAATTGACGTCAATTTGTTTTTTACGATAATTAATTGTCAGATTGTCCGCTCTCGTTCGTTCACACATCGGATAAATTATAAAGTCACATGTCTGTCCGATTATTGGCAATGAAAATTAGCCAATGAGTGCGCGAGAATTTCTGCAGTTATCGCAAAACACTAAATTGAGCGTAAAAGGGTTCTTCAGTTTACTTGTGAAAGAAATCAAAGATATCTGTTTCGTCGCATACATTCACTCATTGTCCATGCCTAATGACGTAATTTCATGGCAGAATTGATAACATACTTTAACCCTAAAATCCTAGCGGGAAGGGGGTGTCTCTTACATTAGGTATATGGGTAATCGAGTATGTTATGCCCCCAGGGGACTCCTGTATACAAAGGACGAGGGTGCTCGTCGGTAGTTTTGAAAAGAGCCCCTAAGAGATCCAAGATCCTGTTTTGTACTGGTCTGAAAAGGGGGATAGAGTTTTGCTTTTTAGGCCTGCATAGAGGGTAACCAGGTAACTGAGTTGCACAACCGGCTCAACATTCCAGAATGTTCCTCGCTAAGGCTTAACTTAAGAGAAACTCATAATCGTGCTTTCTAGAGGAAGGATCAGGATTTCCTATTTCTATATACCCTTGAACACATTGGAGAAAATTCTCTACTGCGATGCAGCGGGCAACAAATATTTGATTCTTTTAAAATTTACACGCAATGTTATTTCGAACAAACTAATACGCTACGGCTCGGCCAAACTCGCCTGATGTGCCGCCGAAGCTAACCAAAATGATACGATTACCTATACATATTTAATAATTGGACGAAATTGAGGAAAATACCGTGATTCGTCAGGTGATGGCGAGCACATCAAATATTCATCTGCGCGACACTAAACAAATTACGATAATTTGCGATAACCGAGTTCAATAATTGTTTTATCATTCGATCAGATAGTTTGTTTTCATATTTAAATCACTCTCTAACATTATCAACTCAGGGAAGCGATCTACCATTTTTAACACACGACTGAGGTTATAATTGCCCATGAGCAGAACATTATTTGGGGCAAAACACTTTTAGACGGTATTACGCATGGGCGGGCCATTATTTGTAGGCAGATATTTGCGGGTCACGTGGTGGGCTCTCGGTCAATTGCAATGAAAGCTAATGAAAAGGAAGAAAAATATATACATTGAATAATAGTTAGCCGTGTTCTAAACAAGTAGGGGAGTGGGTTCAAGGTATAAAATATCAATATAAAATATCTCGGTCAATTGCAATGAAAGCTAATGAAAAGGAAGAAAAATATATACACTGAATAATAGTTAGCCATGTTCTAAACAAGTAGGGGAGTGGGTTCAAAGTATAAAATATCAATATAGTTTGTTTGGATCGAAAAATAAAGTCAACCAATTGATCGAACGGGCACCCAAGCATTAGTAAGAATATAAACTTTGAGCATGATTGCAAAAAAAGGAATTTAATGGTGGGCATTTGAAAATGGCTCAAGTAAGCGAAGAGAGCTGTGTTTGGTGCAGAGGAACAGCTATAGGTAGGTATTTCTCCAAACCATACAAAACTCTCTAAAAGCACAACTTTTCAAAAGTGCATTACGTCTTTGTGTTTGAAACAAAACACAGCTAATATTTGATAAACTTACTAACTTGGAGATGTTCTTCCAGGTGTCAGGCTCAGTTTTTCACATTTATCAATTTTCAATACCCGTATCCAGCCCCTACCCATTTAGAACATAGCTAACATTTTTGCAGCAGTTGTTGTTGTTGATATGATGATGCTCCGGAACGTGATGTTATCAGTCAAAAGAAATTGTTCTAGTATTAAAGGTTTCCGGAGATGAAAGAGGAACTCGACCATCCAATTTTCTTTCCGCCCAATGTTAATCCGCTTTTTTTCACTTCCGGTTACCAATAAGCTCCAGCACGTACTCCAATGATTGACCGAAGTTAACGTGACCGATGGGCGTTAAAAAGCTTATTGCCGGTTTCTATCTGACTTAGCTCATAGTTGAGCCAAATAGCAGACATTTTCGGATGAATTATAGGTTAGCTTTTTTTTATCCTGTTTTCAGGATAGCGCTTATCCCAAGTGTGTACTGATTCTGCAAGAAGGCGGTAAATATCCAGAGTCCTGGCAAAGCAAGGGGAGAAATTGCACGAAATCTTCAATTACGTTTAATTACGTTGTTTTCCAGATCTCGTCGTTAATTTGTATATAGCTGGATGTTTTTGGGGAGCAGTGATGGCGCAGTGGTGAGAGCGCTCGCTTCCCACCAATGTGGCCCGGGCTCGATTCCTGCCCGGTTCCATGTGTGGGTTGAGTTTGTTTTGGTTCTTACCTTGCTCCGAGGGTTTTTCTCCGGGTTCTCCGGTTTTCCTCCCTCAACAAAAACCAACATCTCCAAATTCAAATTCGACCAGGATAGGGGACCTGCATGCAAACCAGCTAAGGCCGAGGTGGCTTCCTGTCTAAATATTGTAAATTTATAATTTAATTTTTGAAAGTTTGACTCATCAACGGTTCGGCATTTTGAACCAGTGCACCGTTTTGCCTTTTTCACTGGAAATACAATTGGACTATGTGAAAAGGTCGGGCACACGCTTGTCGGAAAATTTGAATTAAACCTCCTAAAGAAGGCCAATTTTTGGCGTGGCTTGAGCTGTTTGACCTCTAAGAGATAGCACTTAAAACGGTCATGATAGCTTTTTTGAAATTAAGATACCTTGACGACTGAAAATAGTATAGCGTTTCGTCCTGAACATCCAAACTGAGGCCAACTTCAGTGATTTTCGTGCGATCACCCCTACGCGAGACGACGAACATCCCCGGCCTTTTCACAGGAGTTCCCACCGGATTTTTCCTTGATTAAAGCTAGGTTTTTCTCGTTCCCTTTCGAAGGAGGCGGAGAAGGGAAAGTATTTGTGAACTAGAGGAGACAGGAAACCTTTATTTGGAATACAAACTAGAACAAGAAAGTTACTCGTGGTAATAAAAAAGTAGCTGTGGACGTTTTATGTTCCTTTTTTCTTTCGGGCAGAGACAGAATCCGATTTAAGGGGTTCTTTATTCGAATATATACAGAAATTTGGATTGAAATGGAAGTATTAAGTTCATTTTGGTAGATCAGGCAATAGATCAACCCTTTTTAGTTGAACATGTGTACTTTTGCGCGCGGTACTCTCTCTACCACTATTTACACCGCCTGCCCCCCGCCCCCAACCAACCCTGGCTAAAACTACACAACAAGCAAATCTTTATGAACTTTTAATGCTTTATTAGCATATCTCGCGATCAGAGCTCATTTACGCAGCATTACCTCCGTCCTAGTCTTGTCCATGGTTTCCGCAGACCTATCTTAGTTCACCATATAGCAAGATCTATATGCTAAAACGGATGGATACCGAACGAAACATCCATGACTCGAGTAACACATAGGGAGAGAGTCTGATATCACTAACTAGTAGAGGTGCTTGTAACAGGTAATTTAATTCCCTTGGCCGGAAATTTCCTGCGGCTGTTAAACCACAAGAGGTTAGGTATTTCAGGTTGTCAAACCTCGCTAAGTACTTAATTGATTTTCTATTAAGTGGAGAGTTGTAACACAGGTTTTCTTTTGCCAGGCCAAAGCAGTTACTGAGAAGAACGCACTTAGTGCCAAACGGGGAATTGCATCTAAAGATGTCCATAAATAGCCATGGTGCAAAGGTTCTCTTTCGTTCCCAGCCCACAGCTCTTTGCCATCCCCCGGGGGTACTCGACAAAGTTTTATACGGGGACTCCGCCCGGAGGTCCAACCCGTTACACTTTTGTACACCATTTTGACAGAAAAGGTACTCTTTCGGGCGGAACCTCCCCATATAAGCAATTATAGGGATTAGCTTCCACCCCCGACTGCCATCTCAAGCAATTCGTTTCAGACGACCGCTCTTGATGGAAACGTTCCACTTCCAAAAAGTGTTTCTGTCGTCGTCCGTCGGTGATTATGTTTGTTCATGCGCCTGTATTAAAACTATCTAACGCCTAAGTTCAACATAAATAGTTTCAAATTTCAATTAACATTATTAAATAAACAGCGCCGTACAAAAATACTGCGCCATTGCCTTAATTTGAGTGTTCATGCGTTAGTTGTTAGGTTTCATCTACAGACTTGAAAATTAAGACCACCTTGTACTGCAGAATAAACAGATGTATATGAATTAAAATTGCTACTCAATAGCTATTTATTTGAGGTATTTGAATGATCACGCTATGTTTGAATTCTTCTTTACAGAGTTAAAACCTCAATTCACTAGTTAAAATTTAGCTAAATTTAAGAGCCTCTGGGTACAAATTTCAACGACTCAACACACTGTATCACCAACGACACTTTGAATTAAAGTGAACTGTTGAAACCTGATTTTTCGAACCCCGAGGGGAAACGAAAATAGGTTTTCAAAATCGGATAGTTGAAGAAATCGGGGGTAAAATTACAGTGATCGACAGACCGAAGGGAAACGACTTTCGGTTCGAGTTAACGGGAGGTTCGAAAAAATCGAGGGTTTGAGTGACCAGGATTCTTCTGTTAAACAACTGAACTGTAAAGCCCTTTTTGTAAGCTAACGTTGTTACCGCCTTGAACGCAGTTCCGCAGTTTAGGGGTGTTCTATACTTAAACAATATTTCCCTCCATCATTTTGTCTTGGCTCAAAGCACGTGAACACTTGGACTTGAACCTCTCTTAGGCATAGACGGGAAATTTTGGCCATACTTTATTTCATGTGAACTAATCCCAAAAGAATTTATGAATCAGGTTTGGATTGCTGTGGTTTTTTTAAAAACCTGCTCGGTGCAAAGGGCACATTTTTGTGTCCGCGTTTTTTATCTGATAAATGTTATGTTCAGAGTTTTAAGCCAAAAGTTTAAGGTAACTCGGCTCGAATTCGAGAACATGGACTCAGTCGTGAAATCGAAAACGTGTTTTTCCCGAGTGGGTTTGCGTGTCCGCATGTCGCATGATACTTTCTTGTTTCACATATCAGAGATTTTCTAAAGTTATAGACATTCTTTTACCATACGAGGGAAAAATTTCGAAATATCAAATATAGAATCTACCTGTTTGAGTGGGCAAGGGGTTCAAGACCACGAGTGGAAGAGTGGATTGCTCGCGTGGAACCTCGCGCGGAAACTCACGTGGGAAGATTCGAGCTACAATAACTATTTTGAGAATTCGCACGAAGAAGAAAGACCAAAATATCCGCGTCACAGGAAGCCGGCTAGAAATGTAGAAAACTGTCATCAGCGATATTCTTGTTTTAAAACGTTAGTCTAGTTCGACTTTTAGGCTTGTTGTTCTTGCTGTGCATCAAAGTCATTTGAAAGCGTGTGACTGTGATTAATATGGTTTAAAATTTCCCCTTAAACGATTTATGAACTTTCTTTACATAATAGGCTAATGGTTTTGGAATCCGGCGGGCTCCACCACAAACGCCGTATCTCCAAAGGAAAGCGGTCAAGATGCTTTGACGTTTGCCTGGGCATTATCGATGCAAGACAGGTATCCACTTGACAGAGTAAGCGGTTAGATTCTTACAATTTGGATGGCAAACCACGTGAATGCCTGTTTAGCAAGAAGAAGATGATATCAGGGAGGGTGGGTGGGGAGAATCCCATGTGAAAAGGTCGGGGATTCTCGTAGTCTCCCTTAGGGGTAAAAATCAAGGATTTTGGTATCACTTAGCTAGGGTGTTATGACCAAACGCCACTATTTTTAGCTGTCAAAGTATCTTTTAGGCTGTACTCGAAGAAATATCAATAAGTTACGTTCTTATTTCCGTTTTTAGGCTCGATTCCCGTCGCTTTCTTGACTCCACGGTCTACCAGTACGGGTTCCTTTCCCAACTGAGCGGCTGGTGATCGAGCCTTTCTTTTAGGGGTCAAATAAAGCTCGAACCACGTCCAAACTGGTCTCTTTTCGGGGATTTAATTCAAATTTTTCTACGAGTATTCCCGACCTTTTCATATGGGGGTCCCCCCCTCCCGAGAAGATGATACAGACGAAGAGGACGAAAGACTTCTGCCCTCTTTCCAGATTGTTCTTCCTTGATAATATATCTGTTTACAGTAACGGATTCCGTTCAAAGTTTGAGCAATTAGTGCAAAAATATTTACTTAGAATCTATTCATAGCAAGGTAACTTTTGGAATATTATTCAAAACAACTCACTTTAGTTCATCTCTCTAAGTGACCCTGCGATTAAATTCTCAAGCATTCTCCAGAAAGTTAATATGAAACCTCGTAAGAATGCTTAATGCATGTGTTATTGTGTTCTTAACTAACGCGAAATGCCAGTTTTAATTGAAACATGGATAACTTCAAGTTCATTTTCCCTCACGAGGTCAGCTTGAGAGCTTAAGTCTCGATAAGTTCTTCTTAACTGCATTCAATATATTGCTGTGCCATGAGGTTTTTTTGGCAACTTAATTTTTGCCATTATTACTCGAATGTTCTGCGCCAATCATCTCAATTCTGCGAGCAGTCCTGCAAAGGGTAGACTGTTCGAACTTACTAACTTCTCACTTTCCACTATTGTCGAATGCTCGGCCTTGCATAAGACCTGGCTTAAGATTCTTATCTTCCAACCGACATATCAGAAACGTCTATGAAGTGCAAGGTTTTTCAGTTCATTTTGCAATCGAAATCATGTGTGTGGACCCTATTTTTGTTTCAGAACATTTTCTCCCTGGTAAACCCACACAGCCAACTGGCGGAATATCTATAGATGAATCTATCATTTGATGAATTGAAATAAAGCTAAGAGAACTCCACATCCAGTCGAGCTTTCTGTGGTAAGGCAGAAATTGTTTTTAGCACGTTCAAACTTAACATTTCGGCAGACAGTCAAAATAAAGATTTCCGCACATCATCACTTAGTTGATCGATCAATCAATGGATTGATTAATTGACTGGTTTAAGTATTGTTTTCTAATTAATTTGTGGATAGGCTAATTTACCCTAATTGAAAATACCTTGGACTTTGTGACGAGGTTTCGAGTTCGACCTCAGCCGTTAGCTGGGACCCTAAATAGTGTCCTTAGGATCTTTACTATTACAGTTTTTTTCTCCACCCAGTTGTATAAATGGCTACTGCAGAATGCAGTTGGCAAATTGACAAATTAAAATGCTGGAGGTTGGATTAGCTTCCTATTTTGGTGGAATAGTAGCAAAACTCCTAGTACCGTACAATGAAATAAAAGTCATCAGACAGGACCTGAGTGAAAACCACTTAGCAATGAGTTCTCGCGCGATTTAGCTTGCGAGCAGTTTCTCCGCTAGGAGCCGAAAGAAGCTGTTTGCAGGCCACCGCTACTTCTCTTTGTATTCAACTATCCTTTGTTAGAACAGCAGTTACCATTTTTGCCATCCGTATATCTGGTCGGATGAAAGATATTTTGGTTGACCATGAGTTTGATGTTTCCCCCATGAGGCAAAGGACGTGGCACATGTATTGCGGTTTTCGTCATAGCTGGTCCTTTGCCAGATCACGCCCCCACAGTTGTGGCTTGTAAACGTCTTTGCGTGCTTTTAGCGTAGCTGCAATAGTGTTTGACCATTCCAGATTTTTTTGTGCCCTCCGTTGGAAACTGTTTGTAAACAACTTTGCATGTTCCATGCACGTGAAAATTCCAGATCTTTTGGTCCTCTTTACGTACTAGTGGTTTGTAAACAACTTTGAATTGCGTGCTCTAAGCGTAGTTGCAGAATGGTGTTTCACTATTCCAGATCGTTTGGTAGCGGCTTGTAAACAACTTTGCGTGCTCTTAGCGTAGACCATTCCAGATCTTTTAGTTGCCCCCCTCCGCTTAGTAACGGTTTGTAAACAACTTCGCATGCTCCATGCACGTGAAAATTCCAGAGTTTTTGGTCCCCTCCCCTCGGTAGCAGTTTGTAAACAACTTTGCGTGCTCTGAGCGTATTTGTGATGGTGTTTGACCATTCCACCACTTCCTCGGTACCAGTTTGTAAACAGCTTTGCGTGCTCGTAGCGTAGTTGCAGTGGTGTTGGACCCTTCCAAATCTTTTGGTACCCCGCCGCCCCCTAGTAACGGTTTGTAAACAACTTTGCATGCTCCATGCTCATGACAATTCCAGATCTTTTGTTCCCCTCTACCCTTGGTAATGGTTTGTAAACAACTTTGCGTGCCCTTGGCGTAGTTGCAGTGGTGTTGGGAAATTCCAGATCTTTTAGTTTTCCAGTGAATTGGAAGACATTACTAGCCCTGCGGTAAAAACCTGAAAGAAAAGGAAGATTTTCTTAATATATTTTCTTTTAACTGAGCATATCACAAAGCTATCTTCGACCAAGAGACGTAGATCATGGTCTTTTGCTTCGACGTAAACCATGTGGTCTGGAGCATTTCTTTCACCGCGTGCTAACGTGGGAGAAGTACCTTTTAGGTGTACAATCTTTGTGCACCTATTTGGACCATGATAAAAACACTTTTCCATACCCTATGTCAGTCCTGGCCTTTAAAATCCCATTCTGGACCTTGTGGGAATCGCTTTATCAAACATTTATAGTTGGGCCTAGAAAATGGCCAGTCATCTTAACGAAACCAATTACTCTAAACGCACACAAATAGATTGACAATAGTTTGCTTAAAAAAAGTATTATGTAACAAACATTGACTGGTCGGTACATGGTGTAAAACCAGTTATATTGTCCTTAGCTACATTAGAAATGGTCTAACCTTCTTAATGTTTCTTATGTTTTTAAAGAAAGCTGCTACTCTTCGGGAATTGTAATTAACCAAGTCGACAGTAATATAAAATTGAGGTGATATAACATTAACAGGTGACTTAATTGAGGCTGGTAAAGGTGGTATGCGACAATGTGTTAAAAATGTAATTTTTAAAAATTTAGACTTCTGCTCGTACGAGTCCTTACAGTTCTCACAACCTCAAAGTGGCTGCATAAGGTTTTGTAAACACTGCCCGTTCAGCACGTTTTCATCGCTCTCCCAAGCTAGTCCGTTTTCGACCTCCCAGAAGGGAAGAGCGCGGGCTCCTTTCTCGAACAGCGGCTGATAATCGTCTACGCGCGAGTGGATCGAGAACGATAAGGAAGAGTTTCGTTTGGTGTTGTTGAAATGCAGTAAACGGTTAACAGGCCATTGAAATCAGCTAATTTCGAAAGCATTTCCTTGGCCTTTTTTTTCCTGTAAAGCACTCCGTACTTGTGTTGAATTGAGTTATCAAATCTTCCTCGCAGGATTAAAGAAAGTTTTTTAATTAAATGGGTGTAGAAAACGGTATACCAGATTCTCAATACTTATCTGGTTTACAATGCATTGAAACTGAAAGGAGAATATTGAAGTTGATTTATGTTGTTAACCTTGTTCGCCATAACTACCTCATCTCTTTTTTTCTTGTGTTCCAAAGCGCATTTCTTGCTTTCTGTCTCTGTGTGGTATCATCACTTGATTAATCCGAGCTCGTGAACGTGATTCTATGAAGCATCTCGTGATTTAGGCGAACTCGACCACTTTGTTAGTGAAACATTACCGGAAATGTTGATCTTCACCTGAGTCAGATAAGAGTTTCCGAGCCAACTCGACACAAAACTTTTAGCACTATTGCCTATAGCTACAAAAGGCTGTTAACATCTGGATTGCGTTGTTTATAAAACACTTCATCTTCTGAAGAACTGAGTGATAAGGAATTGATCCAAAAGTTATAGGACTTGAGAGGACTCACGTAGGCAGCCACTAGTTAAGTTAGATAGGTCACCCAGCTTGTGAAATGCGAGAAATGTCGACAGGGCGGGAGAAACTTGTCTTGTGTTCTTGCCAGTTTATATGATTGGATACACTCCACGATCCATCTTCTCCTTAAAAACCTCAAACCAACCGTTGCACCCCTAAAACGGGTCAACTACGCGTGAACGATGTAAAGAGGAAGTGATAAGGGAAGAATTGATTTGTTTCATATCATGGTTTGCAGTTTCTTTACGCAAGACCTCGGTGTTCCCGTGTCTCCCTATACCTTTTTATTAGTATATTCTTTCTACAAATTCGCAGATGGGTACATAAAAGAAAACATGTAACAGTTACGAACATACAAGTGGCTGGTTGTATCTAAATATCTTTTAAATCATTGCGTGCGCTTAGCCCAGTTTATAACATGTTATAGGGCTGATAAAAACCTGTCAACGAAATTAATCCAGTTACTTTCGCACGCACAAAACGGACAGTGTCTTTTGCATCAAAAAACAGTTTTGCCCAAATAAGTAACAGTGACTAATAAAATTCAGTACACTCTTCTTTTTTATAAAAATATGTTTTATAAGAGAATCGAGGCTGAAATTTGCGAGATTTTAAGAAGTTTCCAAGAAGAAACCCGAGGCTGAGATTTTGAAAAGAATATAATTTTGCTTGTTGAAAATTTGTAAATACAATACGATTACTTGTAAAATACAATACGATTACTTGTAAAATTCTTCCTTTCTCTAAACGGCAGAACTAGCCAAAAAGGAATTAAAACAGCACTAGCCCGTGTAACATTTCTGCAAGACGTTGTGTGTGTGATATCAGGTTTAAATACATTCGAAAACAGAAATGTCATATGCTGTAATCTAAGAATATTTACAAGAATATTTTCAGCCTAAAATCGGCAGAAAAATAAGAATATTCAACCTCGGCCGGAAAAACAATATTCTTATATAAAACAGTGTGTGTATCATGTTAAATTCAGTGGCGAGTTGACGTTGCGGAGCTTCAAGCTTCCCTAATGGTATTGAAATTTTAATTCCCCTTATTAATAACTGCAAATTTCCTGTAAGGGGTAGTCGATCAGGACACTTGTAATGTAGGGAAAGATTTTCGTTATATCACATGAGGTGTTCCCCTGAGAAGTCTAGATGGTTGATTTTTGATAGTGGATACAGGCTCCTGCAAGTTCCCTACAATGTTGAAGTTATTAAGAAGCCTTCCATTTCAAATCCTTTCCGGCGACATTCAGTCGTCTGAATTACAAGAAACCTAAAAGATATGATGGAAGATGGAAAACTGTGGCGTTAAAACACACTAAAACATCATTCAATCCGACCTTTTGCCATAGAAAGAAACGGAAAAGAAAGAAAAAAAAATCTGAACGCTCCTGTCTAGACAGAAGAACTCATTATACGTTTTATAACAAAGATTATAGCTTTAGAAATGGAGACCAAACAAAGCTTTATCACATGTTTCAACCGTGCACTACCACCTACCAGCCAAAGCCGCTAGCTGCAGGGCTCAATTTAATGTTTACTTTTCATCCTTCCAGGATTTGACCCTGGTCGCAAAACTGTAAAGACTGTAAACTGTTTGGTCTTCAATACTTCGCACTGGCCCACTTGATAACTTGAAAAATCGCTAGTCACGACTGACAAATTTAGTTACAGTTGCTATATCATGGCTGTGAATCTTCTCGTGGCAATAATCCCTACTTAAATAGTTTAAAACCAGAGACATGCCAAGGATTAGGACTTTGCTTGAACTCAGTTCGTTGATTTTATGGCTGATCTCAGCAGGTGTAGCGATTAAATGGGGATCGTAGCGTTCGTTACTACCGCTCAACAATCGGCTGGTCTTTTTGCTTGTGTTTATTTTATTAGTACAAGACAGTGAAAGCTTTATTAGCTGTAACCCAACGTGCACAAGATAAAAGGCAAAAGTGAGTCACAGACAGAACTTATCTAGCGGTTTCTTTCTTGGCAGTACTTCAGTTAGTATTTCTAAATTCGAGTAAAATTGTCCGTGACTGAGCAAATTCAGTGTGTCAAGTTTATAAAACCGGAAACTTTGAATGAAATTTAAGTATTTTTATGTAAAACGTGCAACGTCACCGACGGCGAAATTTTCAAGTTTTTCGTTCGTAATCCTTTCTAATCTACCTTACTTGTATTCATCCTTGTTTATTTTCGGTTCATTAGTACTTCCTCTGTGTTTTTCTAAGACTATCATTTTAACACGTGTTTTGAAGTTTAAGTTGGTTCTTCCTCATATTCAGTTTTCGACACTCTCAATCTCTCCGACCCTGATACAGGGTGACTTCAGAATAATAGATTAACCACATCCTTGATTGAAATACGAGCTACGATTCTTTGCAATGAGCTTAAAACTGCCAGGACACTGAACAAAAGTTAGCCAAAATGGACTCAGTTTTAAGGTGAATTGTTACACCACGATTAGTTCATGGAATGAACTTTTCACTCTATCTGGATAACACTCTTAAAGTTCCGAGTATCACTAGTTTTTGGATTTGCGCAGCCCGGGTAGCGCAGCCGGAGAACTTTGACCAATTCTTTTTGCGCAACTTCCTAAAGGGAAATCAATCAAGGAAGCGAATCCAGCAATCGGCCGCGTGTTGACGGAGAAGCACCTCAAATATCTGCTGACTCACAGGACCTCATGGGTCTCAGAAAAAATCCTGATTACCTGCCGGTCTGGAGTGAAGTTTGGACAGACTAATTCTTGGTCGGAAATCAAGTTCCACCACCAACTGTTATATGGCAGCGTGGGAGATTGTTCACTGAAAATTTTCGAACTCTTACACGTTTGCTGTTCAGAAGTGATTGGACAGATTCACCTTAAAAATTTGAGGATAAGGATGTACTTCACGATATTGAGAACTGTTTTCTATTGAAACCTGATGTTAACTTTAAGATGTTAACTTTATCAAAAAAACAAAAAAAACAAAAAAAACAAAAATGCCGAGCTATCCGCTTAGGTTGTTAAAGATTTTCATCTCTGCCTTCATGTGATCTTGGGTTTTTTTTTCGAGGAGTGCATAGGTTATTTATGCCCAAGGCTACACACCAAAATTATCAGTGATGTTTTGACCCACTGTTGAGAATTTGGAGCAAGTTGTTTCAGAACCTGTTTGTTTTTTTGCTGATATCAGCAATTTGAAAAAGCTTGTTTGAAATTCCTGCGGTTGACTTTTCAAAATCGACACTCTCACGTTCTCAGTCGAATGGTTGTTATCATTTCTGATTTTCATTCACTACAACTTCTTGAATTACAAAAATGGAGTCTCATGAAAGGATATACGAATAAGTATTTACTCGGGATCCCGGAAATACGCATTTTCACAATTTTATAACCGGATTATCCAATTTACCAAAGTTATGCCCCTTTCTCGACTCTTATTAGGCAATTTTCATGCGATGTACCCAGTAGAAGAAACACGTACGAGGCGTCTAAAACCATGTTGGAATAAGACTAGAATTCGGGGCGTGTTTTATGCTTCTTTTATGTCTGGATTTCCGTAGCCGTGAGGGATAAGGTCAACGATCTGATCCAGCTATTACCGTAAGACGGGCTTTCAAGGCGCAGGAAAAACAGATCAAAGTTGTATGAGAAAACAAAGCAGGAGCAGAAAGGAAGTCATAAGCCTATAATCAGACGAATTTCCGGGTAAATCCTGAATGAAAATATATGACGTAAGTAATAGGACGATCTCGTGTCCGCGCGCTCGACCACCGCGGCGAAATTTGTTTTTCATCACTGAAAAAGCTATGTCGTCACTTTTGTTTCTTTCGTGAGGAACGCGTATTTTTTCTCGTTTGCGTTCCCAGAGAATGCACGCAAGAGGCTTAAAATAACGACAGTTTCGCATTCGACGAATGCTTGCTTTCAACATCGATGGAATGGAAAAGGGAAGAAAACATTCAGCCAATGAGATTAACCGGCGGGGGAATGGAGGGATGTACAATTTCAGTATCTTTAGTGAATTACGCTTTTGTTGTATACAAATGGAGTTTCAATGCCAAAAAGCAGCAATAAAAATAATGTTATTTCCTATCTTTCTTCAACATGAGGTTGACTTTTAACGCTACTTACACAAACAGGATGAAAATTGCGTTGCTTGTGATCCTGAAGAAAAGTTAGAGAGCGTCACCTTCCCCCCCCCCCCCCCTGCTCAAATACACAATGTACAAGCTGTTAGCGCCACAGGAGGAACCCGTTATTCTGCATTGTTTGCGTTTGAAGCACTTCTGGAATAAACTAACAAGACGCTGTCTACCTTCCACGTGGGCAGCACAGTTTGGTTACGCAACCATCCCCCTCGTCATCATCATCATCATCATCAATTGTGCAGGATTTTCCAGAAAGCACAAATGTTAATTTTTATGACCAAGATTCCTTCGCTAAAGAGCAGATTTTATCAACCCTGGGTATTTGTCAGCTCTTATAAATATTTTTGATCACTTGAAATGTTTTGCACTTGCACAGTGCGCTCAGGTTTCTGTCACACACGTTCACGAGCTAAAAATATCAGCTGGTGACCGTTTGACCAGTTGACCTCGCGGGAATATTTTCCTTTCTATTCCACCGCGAGACAGCCCGCCCTAATCTCGTCCGAATCAGTGATCTTTGTACCGTTATTAAAAAACTCGGTTTTCAGTCAATGAAACATGACTACGAAACTTGTTTTGGAAATCTGGCGTTGCTTGAAGACGCCATGCTCAGAAAACCAGACAACATGTTCCTAACATGCACACTTGTTGGTGGTTTTAGATATTTGTAGTCATAATAGTCTCTCTGCAGCAGCTGTGGGAGGTTTCTCCTTCGCTTTTCTTTTGGCAAGTTTTGTAGGTAATAATAATGGAAGTAAGATATCGTGTCTTCAGCGCGGATTTTGGACTCCTGTTGTTGACATAGTAATGTCATTTAATCGTTATCTAACGTTGTCGGCATCAGTGCAAACTGCTTTGTTATTGGCTCATCTGTTGTAAGCACTATCGAACTTTGCCTCACATTTATAGTATCGTGTCTTAGATTGGACAATTTCTACATGATTGTTTCTAACCTAGACTCCGATTGGTCGGCTCTTTTCCGGCTGTCACTCAAATCAGTTGGAGTTAATTGATATGGTCAGTTGACCTTTTGTTCTCCCCGGGACGAAAGGAGTGGCAGACTACAAAAGAAATTTTCTACTTGCAAGACCTCCAGTCGCACCTCGGATCTTCAACGCGAAATGAGATCCTTAATATTCGTGTTGTTGGCCACTGGGACATTAGCGGGTACGTATTATCGATTTCTTTTCTCCCCAAAAGCGCTTTTCATCGCAGTCATGTCAGTATTTCTCCTAATAAACTCCACTCTGTTTCAGAATTTTTTTTCGTAGCGCCCGGTTTCAGCATCTTCCGGCGCGATTGCCTTCGATTTGAAAATTTTACCTTTCTCGAAGATAAAATCGCCGTTTGCTCCCTAGTTCCTGTTGTCTCCCAGACCAGACAACTATAACTCTTGCAAACGTTTCAATGCTGTCAAATTGTCAAAAACTATAATGACGCTGAGACTAGTTCAGTTGAAGCAATGTGCCAGGACAGCTTTCACGAAGGCATCTAAATCCCTGGAGAGCAATTCTGTGTTCGATTGGTTGGACTGGCTTCGAAAATAGAACAGTCTGTATTCAGGGGAGTTCCGTATTTTTACCTCAGAGTGGAGCTCGAAAAACCTCGAGTAGATTTTTCCTTCGGCGTTTTACGACGCCAGACATCGCTACCTTGAGGAATTTTCTTGAAGGTTATTGTAACCGCACGCGGGGTTCACGAGAACTGATTGACGTTAAGCCAAAGTAGCTTGTGGTGCGGAATTGGAAAAAAAAATTCCTGATAATAAGTTTATTTTTGGTTTATCTTGTTTTTGTACTGCTGCATTGTTCATCGTCCAATCTGTTTTCAGTTATGTCAGAGATCAACATTGCTTTGCTGGTTGCTTTGAGATCTGTAAATTTGAGGGTGTTGTACTAACCTTTTTAATTTTATCTGCAGCGCCCGTGTCAAAAGAGAGACATCGGCCGCCAAATTGTGACACAAGTAAGTATCAAACTTATTTTCTGTTCGTGCGGTCATGATATTATTGATGTAAGGCACTTGAAGGACATATATAAAAAATGTAACCTCGAACAACAGTGCAAGTTGCCCATGAAGCAATTTTATCTTGCATTATATCGTATTAATGTTTACTTTATAAACAAGTCAGTATTTATCTTTCCTTGGGAGGATTTGTGTGGCATTATCACTGTAGATTTTTTTTTTGACCGGAGATTGCGACCCCCCATGATATAAGTAATATCCCATTTAGAACTGGCGGATTGCCACGGGTCAGTCTTTGACTATACTTTTCTCAACTGTAAAAAGGTCTTATTTATGTGTTATTACTCCTGGCTTTGAAATAACCACCCCAGTGATGTTTTTCGCTGTGTTGCGTTTCCGTATTGCACAAGTTTCAATCACGGGATCCTCTTCACAGTTCACATCGCGCAAGCGAGAGCAAATTTTGGAAATGACGTCAAATTTCCGAGGGACTTGCTGACAAACACATCCTCGCGCGTACGACGCAAAGCAGTTCGTTGATTGGATTAAAAAGCGCGGGGAGCACGCGCGCGAGAGCACAAACAGTCACACTGGCACGTGTCGGGTGTTACACGGTTAACGTTTTCCCTTTATCTTTTGTTCGCAGAGTTCAATAGATTTCACCATTCGAAAGATTTTACTTACAACTATGAAGGAGAAACCGTGAGCAGTGTAGCCGGAGCTTCGTCAGCCCGTTCAGGGTTAAGAATCCGCGCACGTTGTGTCGTCAAGGCTGTTGGACCATGTCAGCACGTCTTGAAGGTAAGACAAACTTCTTATGGACTCCTGGAGAACTTTGATATTGAATGACATGTCGCGGCTTTCAAGTTGTTATGTTTATTTAAAATACTTCCTCGTATAAAACATTCTGTGACAAGCTACGACCACCATACTCGATTGACCACTTCAAATATTTGGGTTTTTCGCGTGGGTTTTGTAAATATTGCATATTGTTTTGGTTTCGTGTGTAGAGGTGGACTAATCTAGTTATGGGGTACAATGTCCCCTTATCCCGTGAACAGAGCTTATTGTTATTTCCTGCCGTTTGAATTTACCAACACGTATAGCTAACAAAATATCAAAACCTTAGTTCACTTTCGTTCGATAGATTTCGTTTCGTTTTCTATAGCCAAGCTATTGCCTTTGCTCTAGATGCTAAAGCAATATTTCTAGGCCAGAATAAAGGACAACCCGTGGGATATACAACAGCCCGGGTAATGCGGCTGATTGCGTAGTCTGAAATACTTGCGTTTTATTAATAATTTCGTATGAATTGTTTATTCTGACAAATTGGTACAAAACAATCTAAACGTTCTTCTTGACTGAAAGTACAAAACGAAGCTTTAATGCGGCGTTGACACAATGGACTAAACCCTTGCTTTGCCTCCTTTTCTCTTCACTTCCTGCCCCTGGGATATCTTATTCGACGCCCTTACCCTCCCATGACCCTCCCCCGTTCCTCCCTCATAAATTCTAAGAAGTTGAAAGTATTTAGCACCTCAGACACGAATAGTGATGGCAACTACAGAACGAAGTTCAATTGCTTTAGGCACACAGTGTGTTAACCCCCTGTTTTGTCCAATTTCTTGCCCTTTTACTATTTATTCCGGCCCCCAAATCTTCCCCTCTCCGTTCCCCATAAACACAACTGAAAGCAATTATCTCCCCTGAGACAAACATTCCAGCGTATCAGGTTTGTCCAAAGGTTACATAACTAAACTTGGAGTAATTGCCACTGAATGAAAAACCGATTCAAATCATTTTAAAGCCCTAAAGGATAGTCCAAAGGTTACGTAACCAAACTTGGCGCAACTTGCTACTGAATGAAAGACCGATACAAATCATTTTAAGCTTCAAATGTTTCAAATTCTTTCACGGTTCTCTTAAAATAAATATGAAGATTGCTTAGGACAGATAGTCAGTAATGCACAAACTTGATTCGAGTTTTGTTCTTCTCTAAGTTATAGCTAATCAAGGCAATTGTCGTGTTTTGCTTCAATACTCAAAAGACGGGTTACCTTCGATGTTTATATAAGTAAAGATGGGTGTTCTTGTGGGAGGGGTCTCCGTAAACGCAACAGCAATAAACAGCGATGTTATAATGCGCTTTACGAGATCGAGAAGGAAAGATGTCAGCTTAAAGACTTTGTTTTCGTCATCTGTTTTTACGTTTAAATTAAACTTTTTATCAGTGCAAACTTCGGTTCGCTACGCAACGAAACGAAACGAAAGTTTCTGCCCCTCAACCTGTAGTTTCAACATAATGTTTTTTTACATAAAACATCGAAGGCGACTTAGTTCAGCGGACTAACCCAGCAGGACAGCTTTGCTTGGTGCAAATTATTTCCGGTGCATGTTTCTAAAAAAAGCTTTTCGTAATGAAAACCTTAGTGTAAGTAAGACATCTCAATTTCATTCAAGTTAAGGTCAAGACCCCTTTCGTGGTTTTATCCGACGAAAGGAAAATCCCTGCATGCAACTGAATCCACGGAAAGCGGTTTGCTGCACGTCTGTATTTTGACCTCGGAAAATCACAAGGCTAAAGAAAAATGCTTGCTGTGTTTTACCGCAGCACGAAACCCGCGGAAAACGTGGCGAAAAAGTCAAAATACAATCGATGCCATTCGTAATATTTATTACACATTAGACCACCTCGAAGGCATTTGGCTAGTAAGGAAACAACTTGAACACAGCTGGAAAGAAGAGTGTATTAACTGTTGGTCGAGTTCCCAAAATAGAAACAATTGCTAGGTTCTTTAAGGTTTCTGTGAAACAGGGATTGGAGAATTTAAATCTCATTTTTCCTAGCTTAAATTCTGCTCAAATCCCACTTCCCTGTCCCAGTAACCCTAATTCCATTGTCCAGTGGAGAATTGGCATTCCCATTTCCCATTTTAGCCCTCAAGCCCCCCTTCGTACAGATCTAGACTGGAGGTGTGGCAATCTAGAAACTAGTTTTCCAAACACGAAAAGATGAAGTCTTAACAAGTCGGGAAAAACTCTAAGGTTTACTCCAAATTCCAAGGTCTTCGATTGCTAACAAGAAATCATTCTCAGCTTGTCGAATTTCATGTAACTTTCATCTTTGCGCTTGGTAAAGGGGTGGAAATGTCCTGAATTTTGCGTAAAAAAATGTGTACGAACCCCGAAGAAAACAAGCAAACAATTCTTGTTTTGTGACGTTTGTTTCTCATTGAGCAATTTTGTTTGGAAATATCACCATGCTCTGTTAAGAAAGATTTTTCCAGAAGCCATTTCTTCCCACCAAAAACATACTGAAACCAGGAAAATCACTTGAAAGAAGACTAAATATTGAAAGAGATTCTGTTCGTTAGGAGCGTTTTCTTACCAATACCCATCATCAACGCATACAAACAACACACACAACTCATTTGTTGAAGCTTACACCTTTTTGTTGCCTCAAACAGTCAGAAAATATTATTCACGTTAAATAATTCGTATAAATTTGAACTGAATGGAAAGAACCATAGCTAGCTGGGTTTTATTTTCAAAGATTATTAAAATCGTTGTTGTTCCCTAAATTCCGACCTTGTTCTATGACACGTATGCAAAACACCCTTTCATTCAAATTCATCAATGTAGAATTTTTTTTCCAGATTCTTAAGTAATCATAGAAAAGCAGATTCTAGTGAGTGGCTGATTCCTTTGACCCTACTTTCCCGACTGTTAGCTTTTATATTTTTTTAACACGTTCAACCTTTCGTCGGTTCTTATGCTGATGCGACATATGGCCGCGAAGAAAACCGGTTTATTCTACAAGTGAATATTAACTTGTCATACCCGTTTGTCTTGCAGATCGACCAAGTTGAGCTCTGGGAAGCCCAGAGCAAGAACCCCGGTCCCCTGGGATATCAACTGTCCCAGGGAACCACAGCATTTGCTGAAGAGCTTCAAGCTCAAGACCTTGTTTTCAGAACAAACGGTGGACTTATCACCGACGTCCTCGCCCATCCAGAGGACCCATCTCACGTTTTGAACATCAAGAGGGGCATTCTTAGCGCGCTGCAAGTGCAGTTTGTTGATGAGCATGCCACCTTGGAGGAGGTGAGATCTTCATACAGAACTTTTTTATTTCACTTTTCCACTTTTATTATAACCTTTTTTGTGATGTTCAAAAACGTCTTAAACAGAACCTGGAAACTACAGGAAAGGTGAAATTGTGTAAACAGAAAACATATACACACACGAAAGCGCTATACACTTTCGCCGAGATCACCCTCTCTTGTCCCTTTATAACATTATTTAAATAGCTTTGAAAGTAAACAAAAAACACTAGATTCACAAGAAGATTTAGTGCCAATGTCCGGAATTATTATTTGTTTGGTAGAACTTTTTTTTATTTAGAACTTACATCATAATACGCGCGCTCTGATTGGTCGAGAGGTTGTTTTGCTTTGGAATAATATCAAATCATTAACACGTGCTTTGTCGCTTGCGTGGGACTATGTAAACATGGTCTCTTAGCAACGGTTTTGTGGGATGTAACGCAACGCTTTTCTTTCACATAGCGTGACGACCCAAAGGCGAAAAATATGAACACGGTTATGCTATGTTATACAACAGGAATGGAAAGTTCATGTACCTTTCGTATATTCACTTGTGTACAAACAATGATCTTGATGTTTCCGGCATTAAATTCTCATAACTAGCAAGGGTGAAATGTAGCCGAACCGTACGGAGAATTGATCTTTTGACTCTCGTTATCTGTTTTGATTTGCAGGACGACGTTGTTGGCAAATGCAAGGTGCATTACGAAGTTAAATCTCGTCACCTCAGCAGACGCCCAAAGGTTGTCTACAAGACCAGGAATCTAACCGAGTGCACAGACCGCGCTCAGTCAGACATCGGCATCCATGTTCACTCTTACGAAGAGAAGGTAGGAACCGACAGAAGTAACATAATGGGAGGGGGAGGGAGAAGGGTTGTATGATAAAGGCATGGGGGGTAATGGAGAGGTTCAGCCAGCGTTTTTACGGGGGATAAAAAAGGTAATTTCACCTTTCATACAGTTCTTGCTATTATGACTTACAACGTCTTCGGATCAATTCATGGCGATCTAAAGAGTTGTAGTGTATATCGCGATGTCACGCAATATGCAATATCTCGTTGGATGTCACGCAAGGGTTAAATAGTTTTCATATATTACATTGTTGATTGTCACGCGGTCACTGGATGGAAACGGCGAGTTTTAAGTGAAACATTTTAAAGTTTATTTACTTTCCACAATTGTACTTTGCAAGTCATTTTAAGGAGTGAAATATGTGGTTAAGAATATCAAACTGGGAAACGACACGAGTTTTTAGTGATGTATTTTTTAGTTGATTCATTTCTCACAATTGTACATTAACAAATCATTTTGAAAAATTAAACTACAAAATAATGTGAAGAATGCGGTTGAAATATCAAACAACGGCGGGAAACGATAAGTCGTGGTTGCTTAACATTGTGGTCTGTTTCTGTTCACAGCCTTTAAGCCTGCTGAGTTCCCACAGCACATGTAGGCTCCTTTTGACGGCCAAGAAACGTACCCAGCAGGTCTTGTGTCAGGAAGAACATATTTTCAGACCTTTTTCCGCGGGCTACAAAAACAAGTCTGGAGCAATCACCAAGACAAGGTAGGAACTACATTTTTAATTGCTTGGCGTGTGTTTTCGCTCGTTAAGCCTTCTTTCAATCAAAGAAGCAATGCTTGCTTTGAATCATAGGACAGCTCGATTACCTAGCTATCAATTTGAATACAGTGAGTCGACAAGTTCATCTTGTTTTTCACGTCGCTAATTTCCCTTTTTTTGTCTCAGGCAAAAGTTGGAACTGCAGTCTATCACGCCATCTGAAAGTGAACCTGTTGTTGCAGGTATGTGTTTGGCCTCCATCACACTTTTATATGGTTTTGCGCTGTTAACTAGTCTCTCATTTCGTAATCATATAACTTTTTTATGAGATAGAAACGTCTTCCTATTTAATGAAGGAAAAGCTAGACTAGTTATACAAGTTGAAAAAGAGTTAAAATCGCAGTCTCACTGTGTCTTGAGAAAGATGTCTTTTTGTAATTTACTTCTCTGACTATATCGGATTTGTAAAATATAAAGGCGTAACAGTTATGTTCATGTAGTCTTAGGACATCAGGTGACTTACTTGTCTGAGGAAATCACCTGACAGGTGCGAACTAACGACCTACGACGTTAGTTTTTTTCAGAGTTAATTTCGTAGTAGCTCGGTTTACTTTGGACAACACCTTCTTTGTTTCTGCCCATTCAGTAACTTGTTAGGTTCTGACATTGTTTATCCTGCAAATGCCTTTAATAGCATTGATGGAATTGATCGTAAACTGTGTTTGTTTGTTTTCAGAGGAATTAAGGCCTGTGTCGTTGAAGTACGCACACGCTCAACCCCAATCTAACCAGAAAGCCATCAACGATGCCTTCTACTTATTAACCCGTCTGAGTAAGGACTCGAAACAATCAACCAAACCTGACTCGGCCCAGCACTTCTCAGACCTCGTGTTCAAGATCCGTAAGCTTAACACACCAGCAATGGAGTCATTGTGGCAGAAGGTCCATAACGAGGAAGACAACAAAATGCAGTAAGTGGTTTTACAGCTTTGCAAGCTAACTAACTAAATACCACTACCTAAATGTACTGCTCAATGGCTTTCATTTGACTGGTCAGACACTAGGGTTCCATCCACAAGCTTATTAGATAGAACCACCTTGTGCAACATAATAGGGAGTTTTAGCAAACCACGACGGCGACGGCGACGAGAGTGTCACCAAACAATTAGCAGAACAATGGCTGTGCACGTGCATTTTGAATCTTGGTACATTTCTTTGCCGTCCTCTGCAAAACAACAACGTGAAATGACTAATTTCTACGTATTTTGGAGAACGCGAACCGCAATGGCTAATATTTCGTATATTCTTTTGGAATTGAACGATGTCGGTGCATGTTTAGCCTGAGAAAGTTTTTAGACCGATAGGCGTACTGAACTGATTTACACAGTTGCGATATTCGAAGGTAAAATATTAATTCATTTTTTACAAGGCGTCGTCCCCGCCGTCGCCGCCGTCATCGCTAAAACTCCCTATTAAACAGTAGCAACTGAAAGAACTGCTTGATAGTTTCATTTGAATGGTCACAAAGTAGGCTGTCATCTTCAGATTTCAAAGTTAGAACCCGTTTGTGCAGCATAATAAACAGTACCACATGAAAGTACTGCTCAGTAGCTTTTATTTGAATGATCATGCACTAGGCTTCTATCCTCATCTCAAGTTAGAACCACCTTGTACAGCGTAATGAATATCTACAGAACCACCTTGCACAGCCAGTTTAAAGGTCAAAATGCTAACCTCCCGTTTCTGGTATTTTTTCCCCTTTCAGTGAGTATTTCTACGACGCTCTGCCTCACTGCGGCAACGGCGGATGTGCTAAAGTCATGAGCCATGCCATTAGAAACGATCTGGTCAGCCATGAACGTGGAAACATGTTCTTGGCAGGCTTGGCCATGGCAGCAAATCCCTCCAAGGAGACTGTTAGACATGTACTGGAGCTTTGTGAAGAGCATCCTGGCAGAACCGCCATGTTGACTCTCGGAACACTCATTCACAAAGTTTGCGAGAACAGCCCACAGGAGTGCAATGATGAGGTATAGTTTTAACAACTATTTTAAACGCTTCTTTTCAGTTCAAAGAGAACTTAAAACAGCGTCAAGAGAACTTGACGCTTTAGAGGATGGAGATAAATGGTCAGACACATTCTACCAAGTACTATACGAAATGTAAAGAAGTTGGTTGGACGAGAGAAAATGTATGTTTATAACAGAGCCAATTCTGCCAACTACTACTATACGAAATCTATGGAGACTGGTGATAGTTTATACTTTGACTGGGTAATTTAATGGATAACTGAAGGACTACGGGCAGAAAAAGTTAGAAAGACATCCAGGTAATGATGTCTTGGTTTCATCCCTGACATGATACCATGAAAAACGTTATTGCATAAATTTTGATTAGGAAACCAGTAGATGGTACTTTTTCTGGCGTTCTGGTTGTCTTACTTAACTTGTATTATACTGGGCTCTTCATTAATATTGTATCTAGCAGCCTTCAATAGTGAAATAAGGTATTTTGCTCTTTTTTCTCCGTCAGGATGAAGAGAACCCGATCACCAAGGCAGAAAACTTCTTGCTGTCTCGCTTGAACACAAAATGCAAAGGCAAAACTCCAGAGGATTTCGAAAACATTCTTATCACCTTGAAAGCCATTGGAAACGCGGGTCGCCCCGTTGCTGCCGAAAATGTCCTTCTGAAATGCGCCCTTAACCCAGATGTTCCAGTCAACATGAGCATCGCAGCTCTAGAGGCTTTCCGACGCTTGCCCTGCAATGAAGAAATGACGGATCAGATTTTGCAGATCTATGGCGAGTACAATCTAGACGTTGAGATCCGTATCGCAGCGTACCTGGCACTCATGAAGTGTCCAAGCCCAGAGGTCTTCAAACGCGTTGCCGGTATCCTCAAGAACGAAGTTAATAATCAGGTGGGATCATTCGTGTGGTCGCACATGACGAATGCCATGGATTCGACCGAACCAGTCCATGGTCTGCCTCAGGCCGAGATGATGAAAGACGCACTTAATGGAATGAAGCTGCGAGAGTTCAATCTGAACAGACTGAGATTCTCACGTGCATGGGAAGGGTCATTCTACAGTGGTAAGATAACTGTGCTAACTTCCTATTACCCAACCCTAACTAAACAGGAGAAGCAAGTTATGAAAATGTAGGACTTGATCAACTTGGTGTTTTGATGCAAACTATAAACTCTCCCATGGACAAGCGTTGTAAATAGGCAATGCATTTGGCAGCGCGTTTTAAAGCCAACGAAAAGATCCAACACAGAGTGTATCCTACAAACAGGGCCCATTGTTCAAAAGGATTTTATGTAGCATATAAAACAACGTCGTGACCTAGCTTAGGTTTAAACCAATAGCCATGATTGTTACACCGCGTTTAATGCGCTGTACACGAACTCAATGTAGCCATTCGAGAGATTTAACTAGAAAACGAGGTCAGTTTTCGTAATGATCTTGGAAACATGGTTTACACGAACATTGTTGTCTGTCATCTCATAATTTTATTATTCTTGCACAACCTTACAGATGTCCTGAGATTCGGCGGTTCAGCGCAGAGCCATCTTATCTACCATCCAAACAGCTTTTTCCCACGCAGTGCCATGGTCAACTTGACAGTGGACGTGTTGGGTGCATCAATCAATGTCCTCGAGGCCGCAGCACGCTTTGAAGGATTCGAGATTCTCATTGAGCAGATGTTTGGAGAAGATGGTTACTACCCTGACGACCGCATCATGAAGATGTTCAACCTGAAACCCCACGAGGAGAGGGATAAGAAGGAGAAATCAGTGAGAAATCTGCCACTCAGGAGGACGAGGAGCATTCATGACGACATCAACAAAGTAGAGAACCATTTGAATAAACTGCACCGAAGGGTAAGTCCGGGAAAACGCTTCTGGGACTGGCGAATACTGGAGAAATAAAGAGGCTGTCTATGCTTTGCAACACACCTCTTAAAAGGTTAAGAAGCAAACATTATTACCATAATATCGTAATTTATTCACGACAACAGTTCAACAGGATGCATGTCGGGAATCTTGAATCGATGTTTTTCAATCCTCTTTTATCATCATGTAACTGTTTCCATAATAATCCATAATTGAGCGGGAATTTTTTGCTAAAAAATATTGACCTGAGAAGGAATGCAAGAATCACCCCGCTGTGACTTGATCTAATCAATTCGTAATGCGTGATGCGTGACTTCCTTTCTCCTTTGTAGATGGACACGAGAAAGCATAATCCATCAGGAGCCGTTTCTGTGAAGATGTTTGGTAACGAAATGAGACTTGCCAGTTTCGACGACATCAGCTGGTTGAATGACGAAGTGGACAAAATCAACATGATTGACATCTTGATCGCATTGGCCAAGGGAGGCAAGAAGAGTTTCAGCAAGAGCATGATGTTCCTAGACGCCGAGACTACTGTCCCCACCATCCTTGGTCTTCCACTCAAACTGAGCGCCAAGGGAACCACTGTGGCCGCGGTAGAACTCGCTGGAAAGTTTGACATCAGGAACATGTTCTGGGGAAAAATGAACTTTGATGTACGAGGCTACGTCAAACCAAGGTATGTCTTCGGAAAAGTTACCAATAATACTTACGAATGCTTCTTTTACCTGGTCACGTAATCCTTTCACTACATTGCGTAATAAGCTAAAAATAACCCCTGTTTATAGCTCGGACGGCTGGTAACGCAAGACGTAAACGACTAGATACTTTATCTCACAGTAGAATTGCACTACACAACTTTTGCAACGTTTAATTTGGCATATTCCAAAAGCGCTCCTATACTTGCATGTGTAATACTGTCGAAATTTAATAAAAAAGGAGTACATAGAAGTTGTAGATTAATTGATATAAGTCTCTTACTTCTCCTACATTTATTATTTGTAATGCAGACAGCGAGAGTGAACAATGTTAATAACTAATAGCCGAAATTGTTATTTCGCGTGTGACAGTCTCTGAGAAGAGTTTATATTTCGTCCACGGGGATGAGGACCCTTCAAGTATAAACCAAGTCAGTTATGATGGAACCTTAAACTCGATGACCACATCCATATTACAATGTCTAGTTGGCTTGACAAGAGTTCATCCAGCTACTGACTACTTCCTAATAATGGCCGGTGGTGGCAGCCTAATTTTGTTCAACTCTATCTCATTTTTCGTGGTGTTTTTCTTTCCTGTAGTGCCGTTGTTGACATCACTGGTCGCATGGGAGTCAGCGCTTTGTACGCGGAGGCTGGTATCTTTGTCAACTCATCTTTGTACACTGTTACTCAGATCAAAGGAAACGCCACTTATACTCAAGGAGAAATCTTAAAGTTCGAAGTCGGCGTCCCTGAGGAGCCAGTTCAGTTTGTCAACGTATCGTAAGTACAATTGATTATTTTTAGAGCTTATGATAAACGCAAGGAATTCAGCCACAGTATTTTGAGTTATTTTGTCCGCGATTAAAAGAATCTTTAAAATAATAGTTGAATAAGACAGAAAGACACGAGCAAGGATGATAAAGGATGGAAAAGATTAACACTGATTTAATACAAACAACGAATTTGAAAATTTAGGCTAAACGTTTCACGATGCGTTAACCGTGACGTAGCTCCTTTACTTTCATTGCAGTTCGTCGCTTTTCACCACTCTCAACGACGAGAAACTGCCCATTGAAGGAACACCAAGGAGGATCGAAGTAAGTTAATAATTATGTTGTATGTCACTGTCTCCGATTTGTTGTTGTGTGACACTGTCTCAAATTTGTTGACAAAGTGTAAGTAGTATTTGCTAGCGAAACTGTAGAGTTCATGGTTGCTTTTGGATAAAGAACAAAAGAAACAATGTAAAGATACTTGAACCCGCGATGTCAAGTGTTTTGCTCTATTCTCACATAGAGCCTATTTCTGATAGACACCTTTTGATTTGAGAGCATTGAAAATTCAAATTTGTCTGTCTTGAAACTATCGTTATGTATGCATCAAGACAAGTCGTTTATGCATTGTCCCTTTAAGTAACCTTGGTAACCATAAACCATTTGATTGTTTCTTACAGCCAACACCTTGCCTGAACATGACACGTGTTCTTGGAATAACATTCTGTGGTCAACTCTCTCTGCCGTTGGGTTATCGTGACTACGAGTCGCCATTCTTCCCGTTCTCTGGCCCAGCTTCCTTCAGTCTGTCGATGCAAAGAACGGATCCTAAGCTTACGAAATATCAGTTGATAGCAGAACGCCTGGAAACCGAGGATGACAACAAATACGATGTTATCGCCAAAATGTCTACTCCTGGAGCAATGTGGGAGCGGAACTTTGAGGCTAACGGTACATTGTGGCTCAAGAAAGACGGCAAACTCTTCAGCATGTCTACCGGTGCTGTTGGCGTAAATTTTGGCAAGTTCGAGGCGACTTACAACAACATAACGCACGCTGTGAACCTGACGTATTCCGCCAAAGACGTTGTCTATGGTCACCCCATCGTCCTAAATGGTCACTTTTTCAACAACACGGAACTGAGTGGCCTCACCCGAGAGCTTGGCGTTCAACTGTCCGCATCGTACAAAAACTACACCATCAAGCAGCTGACAAAGCTCTACAACAGGTCAGGTGTGTATGGCTTCGTCAGCAATATGACGTACTGGACAGGCAAGTATCTGTACGCCTCTGGAGAACTGAACATCCCCAAGAAGAGTGTCAGCTTCCTGGCGAACCATACCTGCACAAAGACAGAGGTCAGCTTCAATGGTAATCTCGGAGAGGAGGAGGACAACTTCGTCTTTAGCTTCAGCAACGAACCAACGAAGGCTGGAATTGAATTAACAGGCAGACTTCTCAAAGCTCAGAAAGAAGGTGTTCTCCGCTTGTTTGCCCGTCCACGCGATCAGTCATTTACCCTTCGTGGATCCTACGCCAAGGCTGGAGACGAAAAGGGTATCCGTTTCACAGCCAGCCATGACAACAAGAACCGTGTCATCAGATGGTACACAGGTATTGTCAACGCAACCAACGAGAAGTCCCTAAAGACAAACGCCACGGTGCTTGGTAGCAAAGCAGAAGCTGTTTGGACGTACTTCAACCTCACGCAGAACAAAGGAATCAAGTTCCACGGATTGCTCCTGAACAAGTCCATGGACGCTGTATGGTCTTACGTTAACATTGGTCAAGAGAAGGGGCTGAGGTTCAATGGAAGAGGTTTAAACAAGACCATAGAAGCAGCTTGGACATTGGTTAACCTTACAAGCGGAAAAAGCTTGAAGTTCAATGCAACTGCCATCAATAAGACCATCGAAGCGTTCTGGTCGTATGTCAACGTGGGCAAAGAGAAAGGACTGCGATTTGACGCCATGGCCTTGAATCACACCATCGAAAGTGCTCTTACCTTCCGCAATTTCTCAGACGCAAAGAGCATCAAGCTTAATGCAACCGTTTTAAATAAGACCTTGGAGGCTGTGTGGTCGTATGTCAACGCTGGAAAAGAGATAGGATTGTTATTTAACGTCACTGCCTTGAACAAAACGGCCGAGCTCATGTGGTCCTACTTCAACCTCGAAAGCAAGAAAGGACTTCGTTTGAATGCTTCTGCCTTAAACAAAACCATCGATGCCACCTGGACTTTCATCGACCAGAGTACTGAGAAGAGTTTGGTGTTCAAGGCCATTGCTCTAAACAAGACCATCCATTCCACATGGAGTGTCCTTAACTTGCCAAACGAGAAGAGTTTGATTTTCAATGCTAGTGCTGGAAACAAGAGCATCAATGCCACTTGGTCATTCCTAAACTTGGAAAACAAGAAGAGCTTGAACTTCAAGGCAAATGCTATGAACAAAACCGTTGATGCCACCTGGAGCTTCCTCAACTTGGAAAACGAAAAGAGCTTGAAATTCCAGGCAAGTGCTTTGAAGAAGACCGTTAACGCCACGTGGACGTTCCTTAACTTGGAAAACGAGAAGAGTTTAAAGTTCCAGGGAAGTGCAGTTAACAAAACTATGGATGCCACGTGGACCTTCCTTAACTTGGAAAACGAGAAAAGCTTGAAATTCCAGGCAAGTGCTTTAAAAAAGTCTGTTAACGCCACTTGGACGTTCTTTAATCTGGAAAACGAGAAAGGTTTGAAGTTCCAGGCAAGTGCAGTTAACAAAACCGTCAATGCCACTTGGACCCTGCTTAAATCGGACAACCAGAACAGTTTGAAGTTTGAGGCCAGCGCTCTAAACAAGACCATAGAAGCCAGGTGGACCTTCCTCAATTCACGAAACGAGAAGAGTTTGAAGTTCAGGGCTAGTGTTCTAAACAGGACAACTGAAGCCACTTGGACCTTCTTTAACTTCACGAGCGAGAAGGGTTTGAAGTTCAAGGCCAACGCCGTTAATAAATCCATCGAAACGACCTTATCGTTCCTGAATTTTGCCACTGAGAAGAGCATCAAGTTTAACGGATCTGCCTTAAACAAGACGATAGAGACCATGTGGACCTTCATTAATTTCAAGAACGAGAAGCTGATCAAATTCAACGCCACTGGATTCAACCGAAGTGCCGAGGCCTTCTGGAGTTACTTGAAGAAGGAGAATGAAAGTTCCATTAAATTTAATGCTTCCGCCATGAGGAAAACTGCTGAAGCTGTCTTAAGTTACGTGAAGACTGGAGACAAGACAGCCATCAAATTTAATGCTTCTGTCTCGAACAAATCTGTAGAAGCTATCTGGACGTTCCTGAACAGCAAGAATGAGAAGGCTATCAAGTTCAATGCTTCAGCCATGAACAAAACTATTGAGACTGTCTGGAGTTATGAGAGGAGCGAAAATGAGAAGGCTATCAAGTTCAATGCTTCAGCCATGAACAAAACTATTGACGCTGTCTGGAGTTATGTGAGCAGCGAGGACGAGAGAGCTATCAAGTTTAATGCTTCAGCCATGAACAAGACAATCGAGGCTGTCTGGAGTTATGCAGGCGACAGGAATGAGAAGGCTATCAAGTTCCATGCTTCAGCCTTGAACAAAACCATCGAGGCTGTCTGGAGTTATGAGATAAGCGAAGACGAGAGAGCTATCAAGTTCAATGCTTCAGCCATGAACAAAAGTATCGAGGCCGTCTGGAGTTATGCAAGCAACAAGAATGAGAAGGCTATCAAGTTCCATGCTTCAGCCTTGAACAAAACCATCGAGGCTGTCTGGAGTTATGAGATAAGCGAAGACGAGAGAGCTATCAAGTTCAATGCTTCAGCCATGAACAAAAGTATCGAGGCCGTCTGGAGTTATGCAAGCAACAAGAATGAGAAGGCTATCAAGTTCCATGCTTCAGCCTTGAACAAAACCATCGAGGCTGTCTGGAGTTATAAGATGAGCGAAGACGAGAGAGCTATCAAGTTCAATGCTTCAGCCATGAACAAAAGTATCGAGGCCGTCTGGAGTTATGGAAGCAACACGAATGAGAAGGCTATCAAGTTCAATGCTTCGGCCATGAACAAAACTATCGAGGCTGTCTGGAGTTATGTGAGGAGCGACGTCGAGAGAGCTATCAAGTTCAATGCTTCAGCCATGAACAGAACTATCGAGGCTGTCTGGAGTTATGCAATGACTGAGGACGAGAGAGCTATCAAGTTCTACGGTTCCGTCGTGAACAAAACTCTTGAAGCAGTTTGGAGTTATTCGAAGAGTGACAATGAAAGATCCATCAAGTTTAATGCTTCAGCCTTGAACAATACTGTAGAAGCCTTCTGGACGTATTTGAAGAATGGGGATGAGAGAGCCATCAAGTTCCATACCTCTGCCGTGAACAAATCAGTTGAAGCTGTCTGGAGTTACATGAGGAGCGAGAACGAAAGATCCGTCAAGTTCAATGCTTCAGCCCTGAACAAGACTATGGAAGCTGTCTGGACCCTGGTTAACCTCGATGGCGAGAAAGGACTCAAGTTCAATCTTGCAGTTATGAACAAGACCATGAATACCTCTTTAGTTTATTTCCGTAATTCAGCTAGCACGGGCTTACACCTAAACATGAAATGCTGCAACAAATCGTTTGACCTGTTAAGCAAAATCGTCTTCCAAGAGAAAGAGAGCAAGCTTGTCATTAGGGCTGCTTATCAGAATTCCACTGTCGCTCTTGTTGGACTCCTCCAGAATTCACCTTCGCAGAAAAGTGCCTGCATCTACCCCGAATACCGCGGTCAGTCGCGTGGGAAAATATGCGCTGTTTTCACAAATAGCTCGGCCGAGAGGAGCATGGCCCTCAACTTGACCGTCCTTAACCGAACTGGTGAATTGAAAACACAAAGGTTTGAGGATCCCATGTGTTGTGGTATTCGTCTGACTGCCAAGTTTAACAAGACAATCTTCTTCGAATCTTGGGTGAGCTCCTTCCACACCGACGAGTTGAAGAGCCTCCATTTTAATGCAACAGTGGTGAACAAGTCAGTCGGTGCGTCACTCTACTTCCGCAACGACACTGAGAAAGCAATCGGATTTAACGCCACCGTTTTCAAGAAGCAGGTCGGCGTGGAAGGCGTCTGGCTCAACGGCAAGACCTTGAAAGAAGCTGCTGTTGTCCTGTTCTGGAACAAAACTATTGCAGCCAAATCATCTGTCATGTGTTTGAACACTGCTCACCGTAAGATGCTCGAGTATCGCGTCCACATTGGTCGCTTTGTTGGTGAATGGCAGAACACCCTTATCACCAAGGAAACGGGCCTAAAAGAACTTGTCATGCTCCGTATACTTCGAAATGGAAGTCAAAGTCTTTTCTTTGATAGCTCCAAACTTACGTACTCCAGAGCGGAGAAGAGTCACGAACTCGGCTACCAGTACATTGTTAAAACGATGGGCCGCACCTTCGAGTATGGCTGGGATGCTTCTTACAACAACTACTCCAATGCTGAGGATTCTTATCATGAGGCCAAGGTATCGCTGATTTACACCAAGGGCAAGGAGGTTTCACTGACTGGTATTTATAGAAACACCTCCGAGGAACTCTCCAATACTCTTACCGTCGAGTACCTTCCTGAAAAAACGATGACACAGTCTCTAATCTGGTACAAGGAACGCAAGTCCGTTGATGTCAGAGTCGAATTCATTCCAAGAAGACCAATTACATGGACGACTAGCTGGAACACTTACGATGGTCTGTCAGTAAGTAGCATCGTCTCCGCTTTCGATAAGAAGATTGAAAATTGGCTTCAATACAGCAAAAGCACAGGGGAATACGAAGGCCACTTTGAGATCTTCCCCGCTTTTCCTTTGGAAGTTAGAGGTGTGTTAAGCAGAGAACACGGTCTGCTTTTCACGACGGAGATTGCAGCCTTCAAGAGGACATGGAATCATAAGATCGACTTAAAGTGGGACGAACAAAAACTTCATCTTTCGATTGACGTATTGCCTAATGCACCAGTGGTTCTTGACGTTAGTTGGGACAATACTGAAGGCATGGGAATAGTTATGGATTTGAAAGGGTTTAAGAAGTCACTTTCGCTGGCCTGGGAGTATGACAAGTTAACGAAGTCCTTCACTTCTGGCGTAACGATCTTCAAGCGAACACTAACATTTACTGAGAAGCTGGACATGGAAACCAAGACACTTTTCTTGACATTCTCAGCATTGAAACGTACCGTTGGTTTCTCCGGGAGGTTCGACTGGAAGAACTATATCGTTAGCACCTTCGTCAGTTATGAAAATCACAAAGCAGGGTGGTTCCTGAGATTTAACCCCTCTTCAAGAAGCATTGTCTTCAATGTAACCGTCACTCCAAGAATCTCAGGGCAGGTTGTCGGGGAGATGCCAGATGACTATCGCCTCCAGGTGACCATCCAAAGCAAATTTGGTGAGAATGTGGTGAACGAGTCTCGCCTGATGTACCTCTTAAACGCTGAGGCAAGCCGTCTTTCGCTGACTTGGAATACCTCGACCATAACCACGCTCATGAACCGAGTTAAACTTCTGAAGACGTTAATCAGAAATGTAACCCTGAGGTACTACAATCTGACAATCCTTATGGGGCAAAACCTTACCAAAGAGGTCCAAGTGCTTGTCAAGAAACTCGAAGCCAAGATCAAACCTGTCGTTCTGAAGTTGTACGCCCAAGTCAAGAATTACAACTACACAGGACTGCTCCAGAATGCCACAATCAAGGCCCAGAACTTGACGCAGAGTCTTTTTAACGTCACTATTCAGACACTCAATGACACCATCAACAGGCTTCCAAAGATGATGGGTAACGCCACCGAACTTTACAAGAGAATTCGTCTGAACGTCACAATCGCCTACAAAAGGTTCCGCACAGAGGTGCTTCCACCCATAATTGGAAATATCACCCTCCATCTAAAGAACATCAGCCGAGATGTTAGAGTCTGGGCCAATAACGTATCCATTATGGTGAGCACCGTAACGGTTCGTGGAGAAAAACTTGGGGATATCGCCAAGCGCGTTTCCAAAAAGGTTGAAGTTACTACCGCAGAACTTGTCGAGAAAATGAAGGTGAAGACACGCCAGCTAATCATCAAGATGCGAGAAGTTGAGATCCGCGGACAGAAAGTAGGCCCTCTGTATGACAAGTACATGGTTGAGGTAAAGGAATTTACATGCAACTTCAATGCTTCTTGCACCCTGAAGAATGTGACTATCATTGCCAAGAACTTGACGCTGATTGTTCGTAATATAACTGTTCTAAACAAGACCCTTGGGGAACATTTCTTGAGCGTTCGTAACATCACTGTTCTAAACAAGACACTCGAGGAGCATTTCAAGCTGCTGAACAGGACCTTCCGGGAGAAGTTCGAGTTGCTTAACAAGACTGCCTGGAAGAACATCAAGATTCTCAGGAAGAAGGCCTGTCTGATCCATCAAACAGCGTTGAATTTCACAAAGAATTTGACCAAAGTTCTTCCCAAGCTCATGAGAAATGCTACCATTCAAGCCATTCATCTGGCTCGGAACGTGACTCAACAAATCAGGACCATATACATTCGTGTCGGGAGGGTGTCCTTGGTTGCTTACAGAAAGTTGATGAAGACTCACCGCCCTCTCATTAAATTTGGCAGAAACATTTTCATCTCAGTGAAGGAGAAAGTGTATCCTTTGGTACTTAAGGCTGTCACACCCATTGGCAAGTTTGCTGATGATCTGAAGAGCAACGTCACAAACTATTTGAAGCCTATTGTCAAACCGCTTGTTCCCATGGCATTGGATATAATGTACCAAGTACGAAACATCACGATTCGTCGTGTTCCCATCGGCAAAGCGCTGGATAAGGCTGTTCTTCTTTCCCTGGAGATCGCATCGGAGACGCTCACATCACTCAACCACACTCTTTACAGCAACATCTCCGCTGTCATTACATTTATCAGCGACCATTCACAGAAGACACCAGACGAGATCGTGGATTTCGCCATTGGAAAGAGCTTTGAGTACTTTAACCTCTCCAAGAAGATCTTGAATCAGTCGATTGAACTTGGATTTAACCTGAGCCGACGCGCCCCTCTGATATACAACAGGTCTTTAATAGCCCTGAACAAGTCTCTCCAAAAGCTTCTGAAATTGCGTCCTAGGGAGATCATGGACATTTCCATCAAGAAAATCCAAGTCCTTGCCAAAAATGTCTCCGCGGAGGTCTTGAATGTTACAAAACAACTACGCGCCCTCGAACTCATTCGTCCCATCAAAGAAGCGTGGAAGAAGATGGATCTGAAAGGTAAACTAGAAGCCTTGGAACTTAAAGCTAAGTGGGAAAAACTGCTGGCGCGCGTTCGAGCTTTTAACATTACGGAGAGAGCACTCCTTGCGAAATACCACATTGGAAACGTCACAGTGAAAGTACTGAAAGAGATGCAGGACATAACCAACCTTACGCAGCGTGTCTTGAACCTTTCAAGTGATCTCGTCCTCATGAAACTATCCAAAGAGGCCTTTGTGAAGGAATTCCTCGCCATTGGAAACCAAACAAGGAGCGTTTTCGTCAAGTATGGAATATTGGCTAAGAACATCAGCTTCGACTGCCAAAGAAAGTTGAGAAATGTTTCGTACGAAATGGCTGGCTTTTACAAAAACATCACCGTTAACAAAACCGTTGAAGCTTACAACATGGCGAAGACGTTCGCGTTGGCGTGTTACAACGAGCACAAAGAAGAAGGACTTAAGATGTACAACCTGTACAAGGAAATGTTGGAGAAGATCTATGAAGACACGAAAGAAAACGCCTTGGAAAAATTCAACGTCTATCGGGAAAAGCTGACAAACAAAGTGAATGCATTGATTGCTAAGTTGCGAGAGTACGAGGACATGACGTACGAGGAGATTGTCATCAAAGCTTATGAATTTTCCAGCAAGCACGGACTGGCTCTTTACAAGAATGTCACCCTTCGTGCGATGAAACTCTACAAGAATGTGACCGTCCAAGCAGTGAAACTCTACAATAACATCAGCTTCCAAGCAGTGAAGTTCTACAACAATGTCACTTTAAAAGCAGTGAAGCTCTATAAGAATGTCTCCCTCCAGGCACTCAGACTTTACAAAAACGTCTCCTTTCATGCACTCAGACTTTACAAGAACGTCTCCTTCCATGCACTCAGACTTTACAAGAACGTGTCCATCCATGCAGTGAAACTTTACAAGAACGTGTCCATCCATGCAGTGAAACTTTACAAGAACGTCACCTTAGCTGCAGTGAAACTTTTCAACGATACCAAGAACGCGACGTTGAGGGCGTACAACTTGACCCTTGTCCTGGTCAACCGCACCAAGCTAATGGCCCTTCAGTATTACAACGCGACTCGTAACTTGACACTGCACTACTACAATCTCACCCGCAAGTACTCCCTTCAGTACTACAACTTAACTCGCAACTTGACTCTTCAATACTACTACAAGTTCTACAACCTGAGCCGCAACTACACGCTGCACATCTACAACGTGACGCGAAATATCACTGTTGGCGCCTATAACAAGACCCGTACTCTGGTGCTTCGAGGAATCCGTTACGTAAACGTGACTGTTGTGCCTTTGGTCAAGGAAAACTACCTCAAAGGCAAAGTTTTGGTGCTGAGATATGCTGACAAGACCGTGTTGTTTGTGAACCAGAACGCTCAGGCTCTTAAAGTGTGGTACGATGAGAACAAAGAGAAGACCATGGAGGAGCTGTACTACGAAGCTTATGAACTGGCAGAAAGCAAGTTCAGCGAGGTCAGAGCGCTCGTAGAGAACAAGTATCATGAGAATAGAGAGATCATTGAGAAGAAAATAAAAGAAACCATCAAGGACGCCAAAGCAAAGTTGGAGGTTAAAGTAGAAGAATGGAAAAAGGAGCTGAAAAAGCTGAACAAGACCGTGATGATCATCACAGGAGAAGCCATCTCTCTGTACAACCAAACCGCCAACATCACTTGTATCGCTGCCAAGGACCTTGCTGCTATCTTCCATCCTTATGTAAAGTTGATGCACAACCAGACCATCTTTTACCTCGTCAAAGCCAAAAACATCTCTCTGCCACTTCTGGAAAAAGCCATAAACATTTCCCTGCCACTCCTGGGAAAAGCAAGGAACATCACTCTGCTGAAACTCAATGAAACCAGAAAGTTTTTGAACGACAGCTTTAAAAAGATCATGGCCCATAAAGACATCCAGGAGTACATCCAGAAACACCAGCTCAAGGAGCGTTACGCCAGGACTGAAAAATTCCTTAGTGAGAAGTACAACGAGATTGTTGAATATGTCGAGCAGATGAAACCCAAAGTGGAGGCTAAGGTTAAAGAAGCTATCTTCTACTTGAACGTAACACTCCCAGCCCAAATCAAGCAAAGGTATGCTTTGCTCAAGGAAAGGTATGATTTCCTCGAGAAGAAGATCCAAAAGATCATGGCTAACCCGAAGGAATTCATCGAGAGACTGTCAGAGAAGGTTCTGAGGAAGATCAAAGCCGCCATCAAGGATACACCAATCGAGGAAGTCATATATCATGAAATGTGGGTTGAGCTTATTGAAGAGGTTCGTCAACACGAACTTGTTGACGCTGGGCAAGGTGTTGTAAAGTATTCCTCTAGTAAGCTGAGAGTGGCCGTTCAGGTGGCACTGAAGAAGGGTAAACTGATCGTGGAGAAACTTATGGACAGGAGTGAATTGATGGCAGAGAGGATCAAAACGAAGGTGCAGGAAACTCGCGAGAGGTTACTTGAAAAGTTTGACCAATTCAAGGCGATGAAACTCCGTGAAATCGTGGAGCACGAGTATGTGTTCAAGACCATTGACTTGGCCAGAAACGTCACTCTTAAAATCAAGAACATCACGTTAGAAGCTAAGAACTTAACGCGCAAATTTGTGGCCATCGGACAGATCTATTACAAGAACATGACTGCGAAAGTTAAGAACTACACCACGATTCTGAGGGCTAAAGTCCAGAATTACACAACCATTCTGAAAGCGAAAGTCCAGAATTACACAACCATTCTCAAGGCGAAAATGCAGAACTACACAAACTTGCTGAAAGCACAAGTTCAGAATTATACCATCCTTCTGAAAGCACAAGTTCAGAATTATACCATCCTTCTGAAAGCGAAAGTTCAGAATTACACTAATATAGTGACAGCGACTCTTCAGAACTATACAAAGATCCTGAATGGAACAATCCAGAATTACACAAAGATTTTCAATATGACAGTCCAGAAGTATACAAAGATCCTGAATGCGACAGTCCAGAATTACACGAAGATTATTAAAGTGGCAGTGAAGAACTATACCCTGATTCTGGGAGGTCACTACGAACGCATCTACAAGAGTCACCTCGCCCCATTATACAGAAATTACACCAGGCTGGTTAAAATGTACAGAGCCATTGCTGAACGCTACATCAATCGTTACAAGAACGTGACCTTGAAAGAAGTTATTGCCATTGCTCGTAACTGGACCACAGAAAAAGTGAATCTTACCCGTGTGTGGATAAACAGGACCTTGGAACGCGGTATGAAGTATTGCAGAAACGAATTGGAAAGATGCATGAAGTTCTGTAGAGAAGAACTGAAGCCTTTGTACTACAGCAAAGTCCTACCATTTTATAAGAACACTATTGTACCGATGTACCACAACTGCAGCAAGCTAGTAAAAGAACTGAAGAAGAACATCACGGAGAAGGCACTCGAGTTGAAAGAGAAGGCACTCGTGTTGAAAGAGAAGGCACTCGAGCTGAAAGAGAAGGCATTCGAGCGTGCAAATGACCTGAAAACCCGTGCGATGGATATGTCAAGACAAGCGGTCCAAATGACACTTGACGGCAAGCCATATGCCATGCTTCGCAAGTTCGGCAAAATGACAATCCGCGAGTCCATTCTTGAGGGACGTGCTCTATGCATCCGTGCCTACAACTTCACGTTGAACATGACTCGCCTGGCTGTTAACGTGACGCTGGAGGAGTTTAACAACACTAAGCTGCAGCTGATCCGTGCCTTGAATACAACACTACTGGCTTTAAATACAACCCTGGACAATTCCAAACCCGTCATTAGCTTCTTAAACGCAACGCGTGTGGAGGTGATAAAGACGGCAATCTTCATCAGCAAGTACTATGGATTCGAGGATGCTGTCAAAGAGCGAGTACGCAGAGGTTTTGACATTACTAGGAACATTACAATGGCAGTTGTCAATAACCATGGTCCTCGCTTGCTCAACGAATTGGCAATGAAGACTTCGGAATTCGTCAACACTACCATTGGATATGTTAATCGCACCGTTGGATACCTCAACGTCACCTTCATCAAGATAACACGCAGATTCAACAAGACCGTCCACGGTGTTCGTTTGGTTATCAACAAAAGGTTCGTGGAAGCTCGTGATGCCATGAACAGAACCATCCAAACTGTCCGCACTGCTGTCAACAGAACCATCCAAACTGTCCACATTGCCTTCAACAAAACAATCCAAACTGTCCACATTGCTTTCAACAAAACAGTCCAAACTGTCCGCATTGCTGTCAACACAACAGTCCAAGATGTCCGTGTTGCCTTCAACAAAACCATCAACAAAGCTTATATCTCAATCAGTAATGCTGGTATCACGATTCGCAATGCTCGTATTGCCGTCAAGAAAACCATCACTGACCTCCGTGCTGCTATTCCCAAGTACATCCAAGTGACAGACGAGGGCATTACTGTTGTTTTCCCACACCCAAGACCCTTTGATGGAAGCATCAAGTCGTTTGCCTTAGCCTCGGTGGAAAGAGTGAAAAACCTCAAGCAAGATGCTCTTGAGAAGATGGAGTCTTTGAAACAGGAAGCTGTGATCAAGATGAAGTCTCTAAAACGCGAGGCTATAATCAAGTTTAAGTCCATGAAACGGGAAGCCCTTGAAAAGATGGAAAAAATGAAAGCCAAAGCTTTGGAGAAGATTGAAACATTGAAAGCCAAAGCCTTGGCGAAGATGGAAGAGTTGAGAGCTAAAGCTTTGGAGAAGATGGAAAAGTTGAAAAAGGAAGCTCTGGAGATGATGAAGTCGCTGAAAAAGCAAGCTGTGGTCAAGATGGAGACGTTGAAACAGAACGCAATCCAGAAATTTGATGAAGTTAAGGCAAAAGCAATCGAGACCTTTGACGAAGTTAAGGCCAAAGCAAAGAAGATGTCTATCCGCGTCAGGACTATCGGCAAAGCGTGGGTTGCAGTAGCCATAAACAAAACAGTTTTCTATCGTCAGAAGACGTACGGCTTCGTAATGAAGTTTTACAACCTGACAAGGAATCACAATCTCACTGGCAAGTACATCAACACAACTCTCCATTACTTGAACATCACCAAGAACTTGGTTGTCTTCTACCGCAACCAGACACAAGGATTCCTGATCAACGCATACAACCTGACGAAGAACCACCCTCTTACAAAGAGGTACGTTAACATCACTCTTCATTACTTGAATATGACGAAGGACCTCGCCATTGCCTATCGCCAGAAGACTGGTAGGTTCGTAAGATTCGTAAGAAGTGGTTACAGACATATCAAGAATCACCCCGTTGTTGCACGGTATGTTAACATGACTGTCCATTACTTCAACATCACCAAGAACTTCGTTAAAAGTTTGAACATGACGCATGTAAAGAATGTCACCGACAAATACCTGTCTCGGGCGTTGAACTTGTCTCGTCACTGTTACAACGTTACCAACAAATACCTGTCTCGAGCTTTGAACATGTCACGCCACTGTTACAACGTTACCAACAGATACCTATCTCGTGCTTTGAACCTGTCACGTCACTGTTACAACGTTAGCAACAGATATCTATCTCGTGCCTTGAACCTGTCACGTCACTATTCTAATATCACCAAAATATACCTGTCTAATGCTTTGAACCTGTCCCGCCACTGGTACGTTGTTTGTGTGAACAAAACACTCAATATCTCTATTGAAGTGTACAAAGTCGCTGAGAATGTCACACTGGATATTTACAACTCAAGCTGTCTGGGAGAGGCAGTGGGTAAAGCCAAGAACTACTCCAAGATTGCCATCAACGTCACCATGAAGCTCTACCTAAAGGCACTGAGTCACGGCAGGAACGTTTCAACGATAGCTTTGAACAAGACCCTCAGACTATATCGAGATGCGTTGCTCAAATCCAGGAACTTCACAACAATCGCTTTGAACAGGACCCGCGAGCTTTACCAGCGTATTTACAACAAAACCATACTGGTTGTTTACAACACTACCATGGTGAAAAAGTATCTTCCGATAGCTTTGAATCTTTCTCGTCAGTGGTGCAGTATTGGTTTTAATGTCACCAGGAACTTCACCGTTCAGGCGTACAAAGTAGTTGCAAACGTTACTCTCGATATCTACAACTCAACCTGTCTGGGAGAAGCCCTGGGTAAAACCAGAAACTACTCAATGATTGCCTTTAACAAGACCTTCAAGCTCTGCCGTATTGCCTTGAACAAGAGCTTCAAGCTCGGCCATCATCTTTACAACAAAACCGTGGTGATTGTTAAGAACACGACCATGGTAAAGGTGTATCTTCCAATAGCACGCCAATGGTGCGTTTTTGGCTTGAATACCACAAGGAACTACACCGTCAACGCGTACAAGGTGGCGAAGAAGTATCTTCCAATAGCCCGCCAGTGGTGCTCTTTTGGCTTTAATACCACCCGAAACTTCACCGTTCAGGCATTCAAGGCAGTTGCCAACGTCACTCTGGATATCTACAACTCAACCTGTCTCGGAGAAGCACTGGGAAAGACCAGGAACTACTCAATGATTACCTTTAATAAGACCCTCAAGCTCTGCCGTATTGCCTTTAACAAGAGCTTCAAGCTCGGCCATCATCTTTACAACAAAACCATGTTGATTGTGAAGAACACGACCGTGGTGAAGAACTATCTTCCAATAGCCCGCCAATGGTGCGTTTTTGGCTTTAATTCCACTAGGAACGTCACCGTCCAGGCGTACAACGTGGCGAAGAAGTATCTTCCAGTAGCCCGCCAGTGGTGCTCTTTTGGCTTTAATACCACCCGAAACTTCACCGTTCAGGCATTCAAGGCAGTTGCTAACGTTACTCTGGATATCTACAATTCAACCTGTCTTGGAGAAGCACTGGGGAAGACCATGAACTACTCCATTGTTGCCTTTAACAAGACCTTCAGGCTTTGCCGTCATCTTTACAACAAAACCATGTTGATTGTTAAGAACACGACCCTGGTGAAGAAGTATCTTCCAATGGCCCGACAGTGGTGCGTTTTTGGCTTAAACGTCTCAAGGAACTTCACTGTTCAAGCGTACGAGGTAGCCGCCAATGTTAGTCTTGATATTTACAACTCGACCTGTCTACTCGAGGCGTTGGGTAAGACCAGAAACTACACCAAGATAGCTTTCAACGAGACCCTCAAACTATGCAGGAAAGCATTGAATCTAACCAGGAACTTCACGATAACAGCTTTGAACAAGACCGTCCATTGTTACCGAGAAGTATTAGCTAAGGCCAGGAACTACTCGATGATCGCTTTCAACAGGACCATCCAGCTTTGTCAACGCCTACAAAATAAGACACTGAGCATTGTTTACAACTCTACCCTAGTCAAGAAATGCCTTCCAATGGCTTTGAACTTCTCTCGTCAGACAATAAGGATGGTTCACAACAGTACTATGGTCAAGAAATACCTTCCGATGGCTTTGAACGTCTCTCGTCAGACCCTAAGAAAGGTTTACAATAGTTCTGTGGTCAAGAAGTATCTTCCAGTGGTTTTGAACTTCTCTCGTCAGACCATAAGGAGAGTTTACAACTACACTATTGTCAAGAAATATCTTCCAATGGCTTTGAACATCTCTCGTCAGACCATAGAGATGGTTTACAACAGTACTACCAAGAAATATCTTCCAATGGCTTTGAACTTCTCTCGTCAGGCCATAAGTAGAGTTTACAACTGTACTATGGTCAAGAAATATATTTCAATGGCCTTAAACATCTCCCGTCAGACCATAAGGATGGTTTACAACTGTACTACCAAGAAATATCTTCCAATGGCTTTGAACTTCTCACGTCAGGCCATCGGGATGGTTTACAATTGTACTACCAAGAGATACCTTCCAATGGCTCTGAACCTCTCTCGTCAGGCCATGACGATGGTTTACAACAGTACCATGATCAAGGAATATATCCCAATGGCTTTGAACGTCTCTCGTCAATGGTGCAGTTTTGGATTCAATGCTACGCGAAATTTCACTGTCCAGGTGTATGAAGTCGCGCTGAATGTCACTCTTGATATCTGCAATTCCACCAGTTTGCCACAAGCTTGGAGTAAGGCCAGAAACTACTCAGGAATCGCCTTTAATCAGACCATGAAGATCTGCCTTAAGCTGTATCGTGGAGTCTACAACGTGACTTTGCAGAGATGTGCTGAGCTTCGCAACTACTCACTAGCGCTGTACAAGAAGATTCGTGAACACGAAACAACTGTGAAGTTCATGACCGATGCTAGCTCCTATCTCGAGCACTCCAAGAAGATGATGAAAATGCGAGTGCGAAACCTGCATGGAGCTAAACGGTACATGCAGAAGAGGATTAACCACCAAGTGTCGCGAATGTCCCACTTGCTGAACCCCATCAATTGGATTCCACCATTCAACAGTAAGTTTAAATCGAACATCTTTTTAAATTGATCACAAGAAATTAGTAGAAATTCGTCACTTTTTTTAACATGACTACAGCAAGTTTCATTAGCAATTCCACAGAGCCACAAATTACAGTAGCCAGAGAGTGTAGTAAAGCACGTCTTGATTGGCTAAGAGGAGAATCCCCTCGCTCTGATTGTTTATAACGCGTCGACTACCTTAAAAGCCGTTCAAGAACGCTCTGTTGACCATGTTGTGATTTTCATTTTCCACAGGCACGGCCATGATCTTTGGCGGACCTCACGTGTACACCTTTGATGGAACCTACTACACCTTCCCCGGTTATCAGAAGTCCGGATGTATGTATGTCCTAGCCAGAGATGTCCGTGATAACAAGTTCACCATCTTGAGTCAGGAGACCGCCATCATCGTAGTCACGGAGGACTCGAGCGTGAAAATCCACCAAGACGGCAGAGTAGAGACAATCGTGAAGGTTACCTCGTCTGGCAAGAAGCTCTCCGACGGTTACCACAGTGAGCTGCCTGTCGAGACGTTCAACACGACGATCCAACGAGAAGGTTCCTTCATAGTGCTTCGACACGATTTGGGCTTGGAGATCATCTGCGATGTCGAGCATTTCTTGTGTACTTTCAACATCGCCAAGTGGTACCATGGAAGAATGGCAGGTAAGACTTCAACATCAGTTGAATCTTAAGTGAAGTGAGGAATACAGACGTGATCGAAAGAAGTGTAGATCTAACCAAATGGGAATTGTTGCCAATTCTTTTATGCTGTAAGAAATGTTTTAAGATGACTGAAGAGAACTAAAATTATTCCTTGACATCAGGGCCGAAAAAGGCTAAATTATCATACGCCATCAACCAGCGCTATACAAAAGAATGACCAGTGAATGTTCCCCGTTGGTTGGAGTAAGGAGAAATTGAATGTTGACATTAGAATTTATAGGGATAATACATTATACGTCATCAATTCTCCCAACTTGTACTATAAAAAAGTATCGAGACCAGTAATGAGAATTTGAATATCAACATTAGGGTTTATCGGAGTTATGGCTTATTCTCAATTGGTCCAATGCGAAACCTATACGTCATCAATTCTCCCAACTTGCACTATAAAAAAGTATCGAGACCAGTAATGGGAATTTCAATATTAACATTAGGGTTTATCGGTGTTACGGCTTATTCTCAATTGGTCCCATGAGAAACCTTACATATAAATTAATTTATTTGTTGACCTTCGTTAACTTGTTCCTTAGAGGGCAGCTTAAAGCACATCCCGCGTACAATTCCTACATTCTAATGTACGTTTTTCCGGCAGGTCTTCTGGGAACCAACAACAACGAGTTCCATGATGAGATGATGACGAGCTACAACACCCCAACCTCCAAACTGACCGAGTTTGTGAACTCTTGGGAAGTCACTCGTGATCCACAATGCAAAGTCTCTACACTCGAGAATGAGAAACCCAAGTGCAAGGAGAGTACCTACATCCAGCGCTGCCGAACATTGTTCAAAGACAAGAATTCTCCACTCAGTCACTTTTCTTCAGTTGTTGACCCCGAGCCATTCGTCAAGGCCTGTGAGCTTGACTACAAGGAATGCGACACCAGCACGCCTAAAGACATGAAGCATTGTAACACAACTGCTGCTTACATCGAGCTCGTTAGACTGCAAGGAGTATGGGCCGAATATCTGCCTGAGTGTGGTAAGTGTTAATGATTTTAATCTTAATCATTAACTCGACTTGCGAAGACGTATTTTTCAGATTTAACCCCTTGAATTTAGTTTAAGGAAAGAAGCTGTCTTGATGTACAAATGGTAGGCTTCAAAAAGTACAGTTAAAGAAAAACTAGAGCTGTCCGCGAGCAGCGAAACAATCCGATGAATGGCTGGTAACTGACGCATCGAGAAAACCTGAATGACGAACGCGACGTCAATCAAAATGCAGTCTCACGACAACTACAGCAGCAATAATAACAACAAAATCAGGAAGAATTCAAAAGTCACTAACAGTCTTCCTTTGTTAATTGCCTATAGGTCGTTGCGGTGGCAAACAGATCGGTCAAAGATGGTTCCAAAAGGCAGACAGAGCGGTGGATGTTGTCATTCTGGTGCACGAGATCTCGATCTTGAAGAGCTATGCAGAGAAGCTTCCAACGTTCCTGACCAGTTTAACACAATCGCTTGATTCCAAGTTCTCATTCCGCTTCGGCGTCATGGGATTCGGTGGTCGCTTGTTACATGAGCACCCGCATGCCATTACACTTAACGGTCAGCTGATGAACGACTTAGCCAGTGTGGAGCTTGCGTTTGAGCATCTCAAATTCGCTGGCGAGAACTCTGAGAATGACACTGGTGATGCTTTGGAAGCCATGGCGGCCGCTGCTTATAGATATCCATTCAGACCTGGTGAGTGTTGTTAAGAAACGCGACGTTGCCTTGTTTTGACGGCGCGTTATTGGAATCGGAATAATTCAACGAATATTTGCCATAAACTAACTCTGAATCCAGGACGACATACTTGACTTCAAAATCTTCATTTTCCCTACAAGTATGCTAAACAACTTTCGCGTTTCTTCCGTAGGTGCTACCAAGATCTTCCTTCTGCTGACCAGCACGGACCGCAATCCATTAGCTGATTTCGCTTCCCTTGAGAGTATCAGCAACATGCTGGAAAGCAAGGACATCATTCTCAACGTCATCGGCAAGTACAGAAAATTCCGTGGCGAGGTGATCGGACAAAACTTCAGAGGAAATGTGTTCTACAGAAAGAAGCCCGAAACAGGAAGCGGCGCAGCTCCCCTACCAGGAGGCGAATACGTATCCCTGATGAAAGCTACTAAAGGATCTGTCTTTGGTTTACCATTCTTGGGTTCAGAGAATAAGGATAAATTTGGAGCTTTACAACAGGCCAGTGCAAGCGCGTGGAGAGAACAAATCAAGCGTGATCAGTACATATGCAAGGAGTGTTTCTGTGCACGTGGAGACGCCGGTCAAGGCAAGACCATCTGCAAGAAGAACTCGCTCCACAACAAGTGCTGAGGGAAGCAGGGATGGTGAGTATCAAGCGATATAACGCACCAAAATATATTCATGTAGAAACGGGGGGAGACAAAAGGAGTGTAAAATCCAGAACAAGGAGTTTAAGCATTATTATTGCCTCAGGTACTCAGGCCAATCAGAGTGAAGACGCTGTACTTATCGGCCAATTCGGCGCAAAACTGAAGCCACTCATATGTATACGTTCCCGCGCTTAGGATAGGTTATGTTTTCCAGCGCGTATTACCCGTTTCATGTTTTTCCCGCGATGGTTGTCCGTTACTCGTTTTCCCGCGCTTTTCACCCGTTTTAAGTTTTCCCGCGCTTTTTATCTGTTGGGTTTTTAGATATCATTGCATCCTCTACTAGCGCAGTGAAGGACACAAGAAGTTCTTATGCTCATACTTTTATTGTAGCTGGCTTTTTTGGCTCATTCAAAACTAAAGTTTTCCTTTCTTTTTCGTTTCAGACAATTCCTGTAAAGGCCAGTGAAGTAGAACGCCCAGTTTCGCCCACTGAACTGTACAAAATATTTTTTCGTTTTGTTTTCATGTAGTTAGAAACAGCATTAATAGAACATATAGAAGTTGGTTGAAGTTATCGCCAAGTATTGGTAATTTACAACAAGCGTTAATTTTATTCACTGAGAATTTACACCGTTTTAATAAAAAGATTTAAGCCTTATCACAGTGAGCCTTCTTGGTCCTAATTTCTTTCGAAGAGGCAGTTGAGGCACGGACATGAGTGCGATAAGTTAATATTGGGCTAGCTGGTAACGGGTAGATACCTGGCCTTAATTCCTCCGTATTTAGGCAATATGACAATTGAAGTATAACGTTATTTAAGTCAAGTCTATTTTTCTGGGACAACCACCTATGAATTTTTATGAAAATCGGAACATTGATTGTTATCAGCCCGACCTCTCGTGCAAGGGCAAAAACTGATATTTGTTTGATCGGTTTCGGTTGTTAGAATTGTAGTATTTGGTTTTATTTTATTATATATTTTGCGTTGTTACTAGCGTTCGTAAATGAAGAAGGCAGACAAAAGCGCCCGGTGAGTCTACCTTTTGATGAAAGAACGCAACTACAGCAGCGTGTTTCGGGGGGGATTTTAAATTAATAAAAAAAGAGCATTAAAAAAAGCGCACCTATTGTATTTAATTTCTACCGGAAAACTTTGTTCTCTCTCTTACCCCAGCACGCAACATTTGAAAAGAAACCTTTACTTATGGTGTTTAACGCGTATTCTCGCTTTCATATCTAACTAAGTTTTGCGCCCTAGCTACTACCCGTGTATCGGGAGCTAATGAAGCCGAAGTGACCTCATTACTTAGTCCCGAGCTTCTGCTACCTTCCACAGTCGCTGTTTGAATATAGCATAACTCTCACCTCTGATGATTTCTCCCTTTCAATCCCAAGTAAAAGAGGCCGTGTTCTTTAAAATGGGAGCTACAAATCATTGATCCCTGGAAAATTTCTCGCTTGTGCCCTATTAATAAATTCCATTATTCCCTTTAAAATTCGGCAACGTTCCCTTTCATAGTAGAGATATCCTTTGCTCCCTCAAATTTATCCCAAAAATATATCTTGTTCCCAAACCCCTAAAAATAGTAACGCCCACTTGCTTTTTCTATTCATTAAATTTTGAAACTTCTTTTGATTCCAAGATTACAAAAGTTATCGCATCTAACTGGGACATAAAAGAGTTCGTTTTATTAAATCTGCAAATTATAAGGGAATTGAAGTAGACATTTTCACCTTGTCTCTACTTTTACGTTTTAAAATCTGTCGGCAATCTTGAGTAACTCTGTGCCAAGAGTTTACCCGTTAAACTTTACGTGGTTTGTTTCTCGGATCTTGGAATCCTTCCTTGTATACCAAATAATGCTAGAATGTCTTGTTCAAAGTATTGTTTAAGCAGTGTCTAATTCGGGTAGGGGACTTTATCTTTCTCGGCCGCTTTGCCTCCACCATACTGGGTCCGTTTGACCCTTCTGGGGCCCATTTTGGGGCCCATATCTTGAACGAACACAGTGCACCGTGCTAAAGCGTGCTGTCCACGGCCGGTCCCGGTTTACTAGCTAACACATGCAGTGTGTTTTTTGAACAAGCCGCTTAGTTTTATGCCCATTTTTACTTGCCGCTCTCCCGCCTTTGAGCATCTGGAACCTTAGTTTGTTCTGAATTACTCAAAGTAACACTATCTCCCAAGTCGGAGAACTATGAGACCACGCCAAAGATGTTAAGGGACGGGAGGGATGGGTCGATAATTCTGGCCAAGGGGTAGAAATCAAATTTGAAGGAAATTTTTGTGCTTAGGGTTCTCATACGAAAACCATGAAGTCTGCATTTCTTGTCACGGCAGGTATAAAATTAAGCACTTAAAACTGCTGAATGAAAGCGTGAGCTATGATATTGTATAACATTGTACTAATTGGTTTACTATCATACCACAGACATGAAAAAATTATCAAAGCCATTTTTCTAAGCTATTTATGAATAGAAGGATAAGAAGAGATGTAATTATAAGACAACATTGTAGTAATTTTTGGGGTGTGAAAAATCCAAATCGAATTCGACGTTTTTTTGCACTTCCGGTGAATTTGCCTCCCAGTCGAGAACTGAAATTATGACAGAAAAACAGATTTTCAATCAACGGAAGTCACTATAGTCTATTTAAAGACTGTTCAGGTGCAAATATTTTTACAGTAAGCTTTGTTTCAGTACGCTTTTGTTGAGCGCGCGAAACTGGGTTGTATGCAAATGTCGGAGTTGTTTTCACGGATATTTGCATGAAATGTGCATTCAACCATCCAACCAGAACACAGTGTCAGAGGTTGTCATTGAGGCAGATCGTTTACGATGCCATGCACACAGTCTGTATGAAGCTTACAGAGTGAGCGCATAGCAAATACATGTAGAACGTTTGGGGCTTTTACCACTTGGCTGTTTTCAAAGTTTTTATTTGGGTATTTACTTTGGGAGACTTCTCCTGAAGTTCCGGCGTTTTCTGAGATCGAATCGCGCGTGAGTATGCCATCACAGAGAGACAATTTGAAAAGTGATCCACGAGAGATGGAGGATGCCGCGGCCAACGGTGAAGCGGCGAACCTTCAGTGCAGTGAAAGCCCCGCGATTTCTTCAGGAAGGAATCTGTTGAGTTCAATCAAAACTTTCCTTTGGTCGCCGTCGAAAGATAACGAGAAAGATCGCCCTGCGAAACGCAAACGGTCCGACTCTGATAGCGAGGATGAGGAAGACGCGATAATCACTTCAAATCTCCTCAAGAAACGAAAATTTACTACCGAGACAACGGTTGTAAATTCTGTTACTACGAAGTCCATTACCGACGGGGAACCCTCAAAGCGCAAATCGCTCCTTGGAACGTTGTTCTCGCCGGTTTTTACTTTCTTCGGAAAGAATGGTCACATCCAACCGGTCGGAAAGGAAGGACAACTAGTTTCAGCTAATTCGACAACAAGTGGATCTCGGATTTGTGGCGCGACTTATGGCGAAGAAAACACTCAATGGCACCAGAGTTCATCGACCGTGAATAAGGGCGCTTTAGCCGCATCGAACGGCGACGTAAATGGAAATGTTGGTGATGATATTCCGGAATCTTCATATTCTGAGTGTGAGTGGGAAGTTGATGATCCGTTTTATTTCATTCGGAACCTTCCTCCACCAGGGGAAGGCGAAGATGGCAAGAGTCGCGGCCCTGTTTTACCTTTACAAACACGGAGCACACCGGAATTTTGCCTCGTGCTCGATCTCGACGAGACACTTGTCCACTGCAGTCTTAACAAACTGGAAGATGCCAATTTGTCGTTTCCTGTTCTCTACCAAGACATCTGCTATCAAGTGTTCGTTCGAACCAGGCCACATTTAAAGCGCTTTCTCGAGCGAGTGGCCAGTATGTTCGAGGTTATCCTTTTCACTGCCTCGAAGAAAGTCTACGCGGACAAGTTATTGAATATCTTGGATCCCGGGCGAAAATATTTTCGACATCGTCTCTTCCGCGAACACTGTGTTTGTGTGCAGGGGAACTACATTAAAGATTTGAATATTCTCGGTAGGGACTTAGCTAAGACAATGATTGTGGATAATTCACCTCAAGCGTTCGCTTACCAAATATTTAATGGCATTCCTATTGAAAGCTGGTTTGTGGATCAGGCCGATCGAGAGCTTCTCGAACTTCTTCCCTTCTTGGAGATGATTGCAACACGAAAAGACGACGTAAGGCCGCATATCAGAGATAGGTTCAGAATGCATGAGCGCTGGGTTTAGGTGATCGGTTTTACACGTGGATTTTAAATACAGGTGAAACTTTGTGACTAACAAAATTTAGCTTATCTAAAAAAAAAAAAAACTTTAGTCTCAAACAACCTTGAACCTTTTAGTGGTTTTCGAAATTTTTAGTCTTGTAAGGACTTCTTTTTACATATTTTTACCCTTTCATTGAAGGGATCGCAATTTTATTAATCGTGACGAACTTCAGGAGTGAAAGATTTTTAGGAGTATCAAAAATATTGAGTGTCATGTTATATATATACAACAGGAGACCGCCATGATAGGCGAGATAAGTATCAGACTTAAACACATTTAAGAGCTTTCTTAAAATGTTTTTATATAGAAACCATGATTCCTGTATAGATGAAGAACTGACGAAATATTTCTTGCCTGTTGGAAAATTTCGCGTTGTAATCAGTGAATGTAAAGTTTGTTTCTTCTAACACATTCTCCACAATTTTAGCAAACACAATTTCAATTGTAAAGATTTTTATGAAAATATATGTAAACATGTAGCGTAGTTATGTATATATATATATGTATATGGTCGGAAGTAAAGCAGTTCTAACTAGTTTTTATTTGTACAGTTTCAGAGCTGCTTGAGATCTTGTTTTACAACATTTTAATACTATTCAAAATGTATTATAATTATTTGGGCGTACGCATGGTTAAATTATTCCAACTCGAGAAATTTGATTTTCATTTTAAAGTTGATAACTTTGAGGTCACATGTGTGGCTCCTGTAGGCCCGAAGAAAACTACAAATATTTTTCACAAATGTTTATTGGGTAGGTTTTCACCTGTTCAATCACTTGTTATTGAAATGTAGCACTGTTTGTACCTAATGGGAAGGAAATATTTGAGTGTATTGTTTGTTGTACCTTACTACATTTGAAAATGACATGTTGTATACTGTATCTAAGTAAACAGTTTCTCTATGGAGATTAATTTTGTGTGTTGAATTTACACTATACTGGCTTTCACTTTTGAGAAAGAATGCCGAAATAATGGATAATGGATTTATGAAAATGAGAATAGCATAGTGGTTTTATAACCTTGAAAGATTAAATTTATCAGAGTGAAAAAAGTCAGGTTTTACAAAATTACAAAATTTGTATCATTTTGATTTTTCAGTCAACAAATTGTGACTACTAGTATTGCTGAGTTTGTAATCCATGATTTTTATTCCTACCCACATTTAAGTTACGCTGTGAGGTTTTTAGCAGTTGAATGAAATAATTTCTTACCTGCAGGCTGCAAAATTATTTCTGTATCATAATCATGTTTAATTCTAATAATTCTCATATTTTAAATTTTGGCAGTGCATTATTTACATGATCCATGACTAATAAAAATGATCCTCAAAAAGATCACTTGATTGGTAGCGATACCATAAGATGAATAATACACTGTAGCTACTTGTGGTTCTTAAAGGAAACTAATTTTGTCTACTCTACTGCTAAAAATACATACAGAAGTCTTTATGGCTGCTGTTTAATGGCAAAATGGTTAGAATGTGTGTTTATTACTAGTTTACCATGTTTTATTTAACTTGGAAGATCTTGCTTAGAGTGTTTCCTTTGTGTACATTGTATTCTTTACATAATGAATTTAATGTTTTCAAATGATGTTTTTTTCATGATGTTTCCAATTTGTGGCTTTCACACTTGCACTACTTTGTACTACTACTAACATTATTTTGTTTGTGAGCGTCCTTAGTTAAAAATGTAATGCATGTTACACATTGAAATGCATGTTACGCATTACTCACGTGTACCAAGGGTTGGTCTAAATGCGCCTTCCAAAAATAGTATGCATCTCACAGAACTTAAACCAAATTTCACCGGTCTTGGCAGATTGGATTTGTTTTTTGTAATGCTCTCTTGTGGTCATGGTATATTTTTTAAAACTAAGGAAGTCTCAGACTCAGAGAAGGGATATTTGATTTGAAAACTCTCAGAAAGTTTCAAATACATTAGTTACTGTGTCAGCTTTAATGATCAAATTTGAATGCTTGGTGGCTCCCGTTTTACATTTAGTAACTTTCACCCTCTCTTCTGTTCTTTACATTTTGTGGCAAATTTAACCCCATCACTTGCCTGCCATACAAAACGCAACTTCTTTCAAATATGGTTTTGGTTGTTAATTGAACAATGTTTCACTTGGACAACCTTCTGATATAGTTTTGCCATAACACTCTACTGTTCAAGGTGTTTTAAATACCCCATAACGGTTTTTTTTTCCCCTAAACCAGTCTCTGGTTTTCAACTTTTGAACCTCCTACTGTTTACAAACAACCCAGGAAGTACATGAACGCCCACTTGTTCCAATGGGGAAGTTGGTCTCCCACTGACTTGGACATACTAAAACCTGGCACCATTGCTGTCATTTTTGTACGTAAGGCAAGTAGCCAAGTTTGTTAAAAATGTCAGGTTTTAAAACTCTGATAAATCTGGTATGTGACAGCTTTGAGCGTTGTTAATCTCACCTGATGGAGAAACCCCCCAAGCACAGGTAAAAGCAGGTAAAAGTAATGTAACTGGTTCATTTTATGGGTGTGGCACATTCTGTAAATACAGAATTATGTTGACTATGTGATCTCTGCATATAAACATTAACCAGAGATCCATCAAAACCCCACAAGGATTTGATATAGCAGATTAGAGAAAATCAGCCCCTTCATTGAATGACTTTGCCATGACAAACCTAGCAGCACCCTCCCCTCCCCTATTACTACCTACCTCAGAATCCATGCTTTTTTCAAACATTGCAGTGTTCTTGCAGCATAACGAAACTGGATGTACAAAATTGCGATTTTCAGGTGCTCGCAATACAATTCTCCCGACAACCCGGTAAAATTTGTCCTGATAGTCAGCTGATGACTGTTTCAAGCGGAGTTGCAGTACTGCAGAGGACTGGTAACTAAACTATTTTGAGCCTCCCAATTGCAGAGGTCATCGGTAATATTCATGAAAGGATGCGTCACGGTATTTGCGCACAGAGATCAAAGATGGCGGCGGAAGTTTGACAGGTCGAGTTCAAAGTGATTAAGAGCGATTAAAGAGAGCATGTTATCATGGAGTATGGATAAAAAATAAGCTACATCAAAGATTCTGCTGTAGAGTAAAGGAAGATGAACTTCGGAGAAGAGGAACTTCAGGCGTTACTGTTTCAATGCGAACAGGCAAGTTTACGAGCTTACGTATCGTAGCGGATTTAGATTTTAGAAATTGCGATCGAACGCGGAATAGACAAGATTAGAAGTTTTCAAACTCAATCTGTTTGGAATGTAAGCTTACTCATTTTCTGCCCGTAAATCTTGGTGTTGTTAACGATAAGAATATCTCCACAAATATGAAATCAAAAATATTTTATTATGCTCTGACTGCAGGAAATTAGTTTATTTTTATCCGCAAATAAAAGTTGATATCTGCAGATAGTTTTCAAAATGCCCCTTTCTCTTCTCTCTGCTTTCTTTGACAGTGACATTTGTGCAAAGCTAATTCAAGTCTGAATTTTTTTTCCAGGCTTTAATTTCACAACTGTTTGAAGTGTGTTCATAACTGCGATGGTCATTTGTGTGTTTTCACAGCTCTCTCCACAGTTCAAATATATGATCTTTCATATATTCAATTGCATTATCTACTGTGGCTTAATTTTCAGTAGACCCATACCATTGCATAGCCAAAAAATACCCCCATCTTATTACTTCTTTGCAACCACAGTACAATTCTTTTTCTTTTTTGAATGTTCAAATACATTTTTCTTGGTGGTTTTAGGGAGAAGGTAAATTGGACACATACATTATCAGAGGGTCTTTTTCAGCACTAACAATACGAAAAAGGGGTATTTTTTCCCCACATCTCAATTTTTCATACATTTCATACCCATCTGAAAGATGAATGTAATGTTCAGCATGTTGCGAGTGTGGGAAAAAATTTTGAGTCCCGGATGGGATTCAAACCCATGATCTCAGACATACACTGTACTGCTTGGGAGTTCTTATCACTGAGTTACAGAGAAACTCATGTTCAGCTAGGCCATTTTTCCTGAATTCAGCTATCTTTACATAATATATCAAACACGAAAGACCGTGTTTGACCACATTTCCAAAAACTGAGAATAGAGTTGAAAATACTACACGTAGCGGAGTATATTTGATGAACTTTGAGGTGTTTGGAAATGTGGTCAAACACTGTCTTGAGAGTTTGACATATCTTCTCAATCGAACTAAAACTGAGGAGAAAGCGGAGAAATAAAATCGTAGAAATCTATGCCAATTAACATCAGATATCCAAACACCTTCACAGTCATGATTTCCTTTGATTAAACTTGATGAATATTATTAATGAGTTTGAGAAATTCATATACATGTACAGTAGCAACCCTGTTAATCCACTCACCAGTGGGCCACAAAAATCTGGCCATATTAATGGGGTTGTGGTATTAATAGGGTGGCCGTATTAAAGGGGTTCTTTAAATACAAAAATGACTGACTGAGCTTTTGGTTTGGGCCAGAATAAAGTGGCCATGATAACGAGGTGGCCATATTAATGGGATAGCTGTAAGGTGGGTTTTCACTGTACTTTACATTTTGAACTATTTTTGCAAGTTTTACCTAGTACACATAGTTATGGCTTAGAGAACATCAGTTTAGATTCACAAATAATAAGATTTCTTGATGATAAAAGGTCTAATAATTACGTTTGAAATATTTAGGAATAATTTACACTTGATTTGCATGTTATGTCTGGCATTCATTGGATGTACTTTTATTATTACCTGCAGGCATTATTTACGCTGTATAGTGGACAGGATCATGCAAACAGAGACACCGCTCACAAATGGTTACTGGCCACACAGAAATCACAACATGCTTGGCAACTGTGTTGGCGACTCATGCAAAGTGACAAGGTGTGAATTGTTATAGCAAACTTAGATTTTTAGTAGCCTATTTTAGAAATAAACATAATAAAATCCTCTTTTGAGTGTATTTATTGGTGCTCAATGTACTTACAGACATTGAAAAAAATAGTTAAATTAAAAAGCTTACAAAATAAACATATTGAACTTACACTTGCTACAAAACAAGACAAGCCTTTTTTCGAAAAACTAAGGCATATAAATAGATGATCATCTTATAAATTTTAGTACCAAAAATAAAACTTAGAGTTAAAAAAAAGTAGACTAAAGTGACATCGACATTCAATGCTACAGGTGGCCCATCAGGCCAGTACTCATGTCTGGTGTTCGTTGGATGAAATGACTTGGCCTATTTCTACTCCCCCCTGGATAGGATACTATATCGCCCAGCATTAAATTTGTCAGAACCCTTCTATACATGATGCATATCTGGTTGTAGAGAAGGTGGCAAATGAATATTTTTCAAAGACAAATGTGCCTTCATAAATGTCTCTTTTCTCTTTTTTTTTAAGCCTCCTGAAATTCAGTTTTTTGGTGCTTCAATGCTTCACTTCAAGATTTCTAAGAACTGGTAAGTGTATTTAAATTAATATTTTCTTAAGTTGTTTCTCTTAGTTTAACAAAATAGACCCAAGTATTTAAACAGTTAGAAATCTTGTATCTTTTATAAGTACATGTAGTCCTCTATTAATAACAAATGTGCTTGAAAGTTTCATCTCTATAGCAACTCTAACCCACATTGAAACCCCTTGACCACCTGGTTCTTGTTCAATGTACATGAAGTAAAGCCCTCAAAAATAGTAAGCATATCTAAGGAAACAGGCTTTAACCTGAGACCGCTGCAGGATTACAATATTGAAAGTGGGTGAGGCTTGGGCTAGTGTATGACTGTTGTGCAGAATGTCAGAGGTCATAGGTTTGGTTCCTACTGGAAGAAACAGCAGAAGCAGCTTCTGTTCTTGATGGCTTAATATCCTTCTAATAACGTCTTGCTGAAATTCAGGAATGAGCTACAAGAAGAACACTACAATGATCTACGGTCAGAACTGTTCAAGCACATCTTCATGCTTTCATCTGGGCCAAGAATTGTTCTAACAAGACTTTGCGTTGCAGTAAGTATTTCAGAAAAATTATTTGTATATTGAACCCTCACTAAATGGAATCTTTGTGTAAGTAGATAAAGCATTCATGGTCTTTTTCTGTCTTCTCTCTGTGAGTCAAAATACATTTAGTGCACACTAAGGGAGTTTATTCCTGTTTATGATGCAACTAGAAGTAATGCTACTTCCCCTCTATGGGATGCTAGTCTGTTACAGTTATTTATTACACGACTTACATGTAAATTCCCTGCAAAAGAACAGGTCATACCATTGACAAAGAAGAAATGTTGCCACGAGCATGGGACAAAAAAAAAAAAGAAGAAAAATTGAGTCCCTGACAGGATTCAAACCCATGAGCTGCCAGATACCCATATGGCACTTTAACCACTGGAGATGCACAATGGCCTGATGGTTAGTGCTCTCATCTTCAGATTGAGTGGTCAAGGTTTGAGCCCTGGCAAGGAACATTGTGTTGTGTTCTTGGGCAAGACACTTTACACTCACAGTGCCTCTCTCCACCCAGGTGTATAAATGGGTACCGGCAAATTTAATGCTGGGGGGTAACCCTGGGGTGGAGTAGCATCCAATCCAGGGGGGAGTAGAAATACTCCTAGATGTTTCATGCTATAAAACCAGGGTAAGCTTCTGCCTGATGGGCCACTTGGCTCATATGCAGACTTAACCTTACTCTAACCACTGAGCTACAGAGAGACTCTTGATTCCTTAGGCCATTGTACAAGGTTCATGTGTCACTCACACATCCTGCTAACTGCTATTAGTATCACCCAACTAGTGGACTAATGCAAATCCTGCATTTTGATTGGCTACGTTACTAGGGGACTATTAGTAATAGTCATTGAGTAGCGAAATTGGCGCCATCGAGCGTGACGCTTTCTTTCGTTTTATTCCCAAATAAATATTTCTTCAACCTGCATTTGCTAACTTTATTATTACCTTTTCTGTCCAACTAGTTGGGTGATACTAAAACAATTAGACCCTTCGCCCTCAAGGGCCACGGGTCAATAGCCCATTCGGCTTCGCCTCATGGGCTATTGACCTGTAGCCCTTGCAGGTTACGTGTCTAATTGTTAAGTATCAGTAATGTAGAGAGCGTCATGTGTGTGATAAAGGAAAGATTGTAAATTTGCAGCTCAGTGAATAAACGATGAAGAAGAAATGTTACCATGAGTGTGGGACAAAGAAAAAAATCTGAGTCAGCATAAGGATGTCATACCATAACGTTATTAATCTGATGATTATTTCATAAAATTAATGTGTACCACCTGGAGTCCATCATTTTAATTCCTGTAGTAGAAAGCTATTGTGGCAAAATTGTTTTGAATCTTTCTTTGCTACAGCTTGTTTCATTTGCTCTCCACTCCATGCCAGAACATTGGTCAAATGCAGTAAGTGACATCATAAACACACTCCAGAATGCAAGAAACTCATCACAGGTAAATTCCTGTTATGATAATTTGTTAACTAGTGTATATGGTACAAATAAAATGTTCTTGTACACCACTGGTAGCCATGCCAGGGTGACTGTCACAACCTGACCTTAATTGCAAACATTATCAACAAAACAGTATACAGTCACTGAAAATTTTCAAAATGATACAAATGGCAAGGCTTGTACATACAGACTAATAAACAAATGTTTTTCAAAAGTACCAGTTAATGTATAAAATTGGAGTGAGTGGGTGGGAAAGATAAGGTGAGGTCACATGACCTATTCCCAAGCCCCAAGGCACTCATTTCAATCAGCCTGCAAATCTTTACACTTATTCATACATGCACCAAGTTATACATATATTGGGTATTTTAAAATTAAAATTCCCTTTGTCATAGAGCTGAGGTTTGTTTTAAAAGTTAAATTTTTAAACTACATGTACAGTACTGTACAAATGAACATGAAGTCTTGTCTTTACTTCTTTCCAGAATGGTGTTTGGCCTATGGTCATGCTTGAGGTTCTTACTGTGCTGCCAGAGGAGGTTTGTGCTTGGAAAAAAAAAATTATTGTTTTCATTGATAAAGTTAAACAGATTCTCTATTGTTGCATGGAAATTACCTGCCAGAGCTCTTTACATGCAGAATGTACACTTTTTTATTTTATACCATGGATGTGACTAGCCTTTCCCAGCTTATATTTTGTTTAGTCCCATTATAAGCAATACAAACAGTGAAAGATCATAATTTATATGACAAATGTAAATACACAAGATTATTTCCAGGAAGTGCAAAATATTAGGGAAAAATTTTACAAGGAGAGTGAAAATTTGTAAGCTTTGCAAAGTTCATATGGTATTTTGATATTATTATTTAATTAAAGAAACATACATACACATGCATGTGTTTAAAAGCAGTGTTCATGAAATATGTATATTGTGTATCATGTCTAAGCTGTACGATTGCTTTTAACAGTTTCATTCAGAAGAGTTTGTCCCAGGAAGAAAGATAACTCTGAGAGGAGAACTGCAGGCTGGAGTCTCACAAGGTACACATTTGTAGTGACTGTTATGTTTTATTATTTATTGGTTTAAAAAGGCCAGAATTTCTCTTTATGAAATTTTCTGCTACAGTTATTTATGTTTTTTATCCAGGGTTGATAGTACTTAATAAGCTTTGATGTCAAAACCACCAAACAGTTTCTTTACATTTGTAGAAACCCAGTCAATCAATTTTGTTCTGTATTTGTATTTGTATGTATGCAGTGGTGCAGCAATGCTCTGTAGCTTCAATTCTTAAAGAAAGATGAGAGGAAAATTAGTTTTGAATTTTCCAATTCATGTATCATTGTTTACACGTACTGCAATTTTCATTTGGTTTCATTCATATTCTTGGTTAATTTGCTTATTTGCTAGTTTTTTTTTGGCTTTCTGCAGTTCTTCAAGTAATTCACCAGAATGTGTCATCATCACAGCCAGTACAAGTGCGACAACAGGTACTGTCAGTTACAAATGATGTTACATGTAATTGCAGCAGATTTGCTGCTAAGCTTGAATTGGACCAAAGTGTCCCATAATTTCAGTCTGAGAACTTGATCTTGATTTTTGTCCATGGACTAGGAGCAATTCTGTTCCAACGCCCTTTAGATGGGATACTAGTCATCATAGGGCTGCATATATCCCCAGCATTATCGTTGCTGGTACCATCTTAACCATCTGGAGGGGAGTGAGGGACTGTAAGAGTAGTGACCTGTCGAAAAACACTATGCAATGCAAGGGGGGCACCTGGAACAAGATGCTTTCTCCTGTGTAGCCATCCCACCCCCACCCCCCCTCCCCTTCCCCAGGGAGAAAGGAAGGCTGGTACAATTCTTGTTGTTTTGTAGTGTTGACATTATTTCTTTTAACACTTCCAAGGCACTGAAATGTTTGATTAGCTGGGTGCAGTTTGGAGTAACAATCACTGAGGTTGATGATGTCTTACCTCAGGTGTTTGAGTCAGTTCTCAATCCTGAGTTATTTGACACAAGTGTGGACTTGATGGTTGAGGTGGCCACTCATCCATCTGGAATAAAGTAAGGAATTCTTGTCATCATACATGAAAAAAAAAAAAAGAAAAGAAAGAAAGAAACTACACATGATTAAAAAATGTTGTTTTTTGGGCTCTTCAGAGTAGTACTAGTAATTAGAAAATTACACTTTCCTAACAGTTTTGTTAGTATGTTACATGAATGCTATCAGCCTGATTTAAGGTCATTCCTCACATTTACATTGCGCATCCTTACTGCGCATAATTTAGGGGGTCATTAGCGTGCGCTTGTGCACGCGAACATAGAAAACATGACGGATTTGCCTTGATATTGAGCTCTGTCAGTTGAAAGATGGCTCTAGCTCACCAACGAGCATGGGCACCCCAATTTTTTTTCCAGTCGTTGTAATCAACTAATCATAAGCTTTGCGTGGGAAAAGACTGATCTAATTTCTATTGCTGAAAATTGAATAAATAAGAAAAATAGCAAATACATTGTGGTCTTTTCTATTTTGCAGTCGGTAACCACATCAAGAAATTTGGTTCAAATTTTTAATCAAGGATTTAGCTTTCTGTCTGAATCAAACTTAAACGTTTATTTGTGGTCCAACACAATCTATTGACTGTAGTTTAATGCATGTTCTTATGAGTCCGGGCTTATAAAGATGTTACAATTACTGGGAATGCGTTCTTATAATAAGCATTAAATAATGCAAAAATGGGGCATTTTCGATGCCTCACTGCTCCTTAATGAGCATGGGCACCCCCCTTTTTTATTTCAAAATTGAAGTTATCATATGACAAATATTCAGTGGACAAAGTTTGAACAAAAATCTATTGTCACTTTTATTTCAGAGGAATTACCTTAAATCAAACTGTTTGAAGGGAAAAAAGCTACTGACTGTACTCAACCCATAACCCCACTAGTTAGCACTGTGGCAGGTCCCTCAGCTACATGTATGTATTAGCAAACTTGTGAGAAGCACATCTTGCCTGAGAACACTGCTCGATTACAGCATTTTCTCAGTTAAAATACTGCCACAAAGAGCCGCAGCCTTACAATGTTGTTGCAGTCAGCGCATTTAGATACATATATGTGTGTATTCATGTCAGGGTTCCAAGTCTTGGACCGAAGTGTTTTAGCTGTTTGCTTAGTGCGTGCATTTTTTCTTGCATAGTGCTCTTCTTAGAGGCTGTTCCCTACCCTAACTCCCTCTTGTTCAACTGTTATTGGTAGCTGGTTTTACTTGGCGTACCGACCACTGCTGCATTAATAGTCATGTTTAACCTCAATTAGTACCTTGTGTATTTTAATTTGTAAGGTATCCCAGTTACATGTGGAAATTTGTCTCCAGTGTATTGAGGCTTGGTAAGACATTGAGGTCTGCATTACAATCAGGAGACATGGTGGGTATAATCTGTTGTTGGGCTTGATCTACAGCATATTCTAACTTGTTTCTTTGTTACCTTTGAGATGATTTCCAGTGGTTTCCTTAAGGGCCAGGCACTGGGCAAATTGACCAGCTTTGAGGATGATTTTGCCTGCCTGGTTTGACCATCTAGAGGAAAGTTCTTGTTACAACGAAGTTCAGTTCAAAAAGTTTTTCCTGCCTGTGAAAACCAATTTCCCTCCTGCTGAAAAATAATGTCAATGAAAACTTCTGGATTCCCCCCTCTCCATTTACTCCTTGTACTAGCTGGTGATATTGCATTTTAACATTAAGTTATTTTAATTTTAAAAATGTTTCTGATATTTTTCCCTCCTGATCCAAATGTACTGTATGGCTACTAGATACAAATGTACATTTCAATTTCCATTCTGCTCGTGTTTTTGTAACTAATAATATTACTTGTTTGGAATTTGCTTTGAATTGTAACAGGACGCATCAAGAGGTTTATGCCGAGTCATGGTCTCATTAGCTGAGACACATCTTAAATTGTTGCTGTCAGCTGACACGGCAGAAAGAGAATTACAAGGATTTACACTTGTTCAGTTGTTACTGGTGAGGATGGAAAGAGTTGTTAAATTTCTAAAGATAAAGAAGTCATGACCACAAGCCAAACTTGATGGAATGATGACTAACTGAATGAACAAACAATGACACAAGTGAATAAACCAAGCTTGTTGAGGAATTACTGACTAATTGACTGACAGATGGACAGATGGATGGACAGACACAAACAGATGTGCAGACAGTTGGACTGATTGATGGACAGACATGAACATGACTAACAGACTTGAACTCCCCAATTTTTCAATTTTTCTTTCCTTGGAGGTTTGAAATAATCTGGATGAGAACAAATTTATATATTAATTTTGTTCTGTCCCTTCATTGTCCATATTAGAGACGTTTGACTATAATTTATAACATGTAGTTTCTGTTACATGATTGACACAGCAATCAAGTTGTTTGGTTATTTGTTTGTTTGTAGGAGTGCACAGGTGCACCAGGCTGGTATCCTGTGGATGAGCAATGCAGTGAAATAACATTCAACTTTTGGTATACTTTACAGGTGGGCTCTGCTGTTTGTTTTACCCTTTGTGTCACAGGGAATCGGGGTAGATTTAGATGGGGAGGGGTGGATTGGGTGGGGTGGATTGGCTCCCCTCTTTTGGAGAAGTGAAAAAATAAAAAAAAATTGAAAAATATTGTGAACATTATGGCAGAAATAAGGCAAACACTCTGGATGGATGTCTCATTCTGGTGTAACAGTTTTCAGTTACATGTAGGTTCCAATAGGCAATTTGCATGATGGTGTCATTTGACTACAACTACCAGAATCCTTCACTTTTGTTATTTAAACCTCATTGGGGCTTCAAAATTTAAATGCCGGTAATAAAGAAAAAAAACGAAAGGAATTCTGGTTGTTGTAGTCAAATGATGATATCATTCTTGAAAATCTGCTATTCTCAAATTGCAATCCATTGATTCTGCAACCTCAAAGTACCACCCATACCCCCTCTTGAAAAATCCTGAATCCACCCCTAGGAATCCACTTTTCTCTTATTTCTTTTTGTGGCCTTTTGAGGGTTATCTTAATTTAATGTGAGATTAAATTAATTATTGAACCGGTTTGAAACTTCAGGATGATATAAGTAGTGAAGAACCAAGTGCTATGGAGAAACACAAGGCTATGTATGGTCCTGTCTTCTTATCTCTATGTCAGGTATTGTTGGACATGTAATTTATGCTTCTTACACATTATGTGTATATAGTTCATATAAACAAAATTTACAACAATTATTTGTAATAAATTAAATGATTATGTGTTAAACACCCCTTAAGTAGGCAAGACAAAGTGGACTTCAAAACATCTAGTTATCCTTTCACTGTAGGTGTTCATGAGGAAGGTGCAGTATCCACCGGAAAATGTTTGGCAGGGATTTTCTACAGGTGAGAAATGAATTAAAGAGATTTGAACTTTGCTTACGTTTTTTTGTAAATTGTTTTTACGCATTGTAATTCAGCGTCAGTAAAGCTTGTTAGCTTTGCATGTTAAATTGTCCATTTCAAATCATGTGGTGCCTCAGTCTTGAAAACTTTTCCTGTATTGTTTTAGAAATGATGCTTTCCTGTACAGGTGAAAAAGGCTGAATTTGAAACATGCACATGAGCAAAATAACATTGAACAACAAACAACAAAGTGGCAAACTGTTAAGTATTATTCCAAGACTGAGCAAAGCTTTTATTTTCTAAAGAGACTATTGGTTTGCATTGGTGGCCAAGTAAAACAAGTTAGACTGTAGCCATTTATCAATTTGAAGTTGATAGAGGTAAATTAACAGCCGTAGGGAGTTTCTTAAGCTGATGTTTTGAGTGCTAGCCCTTTCACAAAGCATATTATTTCAAGTGTTTTTGTATTATCTGATTGGGTTTTTGTCTCCCTAACTTAAGATGAGAAAGAACAGTTTCGATGCTACCGTCAGGACATAGCTGACACTGTGGTGGGTATACATGAACCTGATGCATTGGTTTAATGATGATATTATTGTTCTCACAAGGGATTAGGAAGTAACAAGCCCATCGTTGATAGTGGTAAAAGGATAATCACGTTCATGCACTGATTATTGACACAATATTCACTTCTGAAATGTTACCTGTTTACAAGAACTTCATTTTAATTGGCACATACTGTATGACGCAGGTAACCTCTGAGTGTGTCATGTCAATTAAACCATGATAGAGGACCTGCATGTGGCTTCCTCTCTAAATATTGTAATTTATTTAATGTGCCTCAGTAAATATAGCTCAGGTGTTGCACTTAAGATCAAAATAACCTTCTCCATTTTTTTCCCCTGTATGCGTAACATTTTAATGATTAATGTATGTAAGAAGAAGAAGAGGAGGATGAAGAAGTAAATTTTTAATTTCTCTCAGAAATGATGGAGTATTGGTGATGTTATTTCTCTATTTGATTTTTCTTCAGATGTATGTCTACTGTTTACTGAGAGCTCATTGTTTACAACAACTGTATCACATGCTGTCGACATTGTTATCTGGAGAAACAGAACCTACCTGGCAGGTGTGTTCAAAGGCGTGTACTTTTGGGAGCAATTCTGTCATTGTGCAGTTAAACATTGTGGCTGTAATGAGTCATGTGAATCAAAGACAAGTGTTGTGTCAGCAAGTTCTGGTCACTATAGAAGCGTGAGTTACTCTCAGGAGACTTGGGAGCTAGGCCATGGACTTGTAAGATCATTGAGACATTTTAACAATGATCTTAACAATCTAATGTTTAATTTATTATGTAATAAATAAATGAGCATCACTGTTTGATCAGTTTTGTTATTGTGAGGTGAAGTTGACCACAGTTAAGGCTGTAATCTACCTGTACACTGTAATTGACAGGTCCGCCTTGAACAAATTGTGCATTTTGATTGGCTTGTTAAAACAGATGGCAACAGAACATTGTTAAAAAAATGAGAATGACTTCATCAATAAGCAATTTGCAAGATGGCCTTATTTTTTTCTCATGCTAATTGGCATAATAATATTATGACATTTTATGTTATTTAAACCCCAGTGTGGTTCGAAAATTTGAATTTAATAAAGGAGAAACGAGATGAATTCTGGTACAGTGGTAGTCAAAGGGCGACATCATGTGAGTGTGCTATCAGCATTGGCATGCCATTTGTTACTGTAATTATTAACATACTCTGCTCACAGAAGGGATTGGAATTTCCTTGGTGGGGGGGCTCTCTAAGACCAAAACATTTAAAGAAATGTATCAAACTCAACTGGAATTTCCCGAGGGGATTGGGGGGTCTTCCATGGGGTGGGAGGGTCTTCCATACCTCCCCCTTCCATGGGGGAGGTATGGATATTTTCTGGAATTACACATTATTAAACAAAATATGGCTGAATTATTTTGTTTTCAAAGCTACTTACAATATTAATAGCAGTCCCGTTTGGCTATTGGTTGCAGTTAACAGGTGTTGCCATGTCATGCCTCATTTCGGGATTTTTTTGTTTCAGTCATTAGATGCTACACTGTATTTAATTCAATCTGTTGCTGAATATGTTGAACCAAATGAAGAAAGTTTCATCCCTGCTATTCTTTCCTTGTTACCGAGACTACCTGCTCACTCATATGTCTCTCAGACAGCACTGCTGATGGTCGGTATGTGTGTGTAAGGTATATTTACAATAATTACGGCCTCGGTAAATACCACTGTAGGCATTTGTGTTTTCCCATTCACTAAGATTAAGTCTCCATACAAGCCCAGTGGCCCATCAGCCTGGCGCTTATCTCCTTGTTCTATAGCATGAAGCGACTAGGAGTATTTCTACTCCCCCCTGGATGGGATGCTAGTCTATCACAGGGTTACTGCCAGCATTAAATTTGCCGGTACCCATTTAATTGTATACACCTGGGTGGAGAGAGGCACTGTTAGAGTTAAGTGTCTTGCCCAAGAACACAACACAATGTCTTCGGCTTGGGCTCAAACCCAGACCCCTTGATCCAGAGACAAGTGCACTAACCATGAAGCCACTGTGCCCTCCACATACACTTCCCATCAATCAATCAATCAATCAATAACTTTATTAATGTGTCAGACACCTCTCAAAATTTCATTCATTTTCATTTCATTTTATTTATTTATTCCATTCTAAAATTACAAAGATAAATATAAAGTAAACAAGTAAGAGGAGAAATGGAAAAGGGCAAAAGTATAGCAAGCTAATTAGATGCCCTTGTTTAAGTTGTGGGCAGTAATTTTGTTAAACTATATACCTGCCAGCTATTATATGACCACTTAATTGATGAAAAACCGTCTAATTACACCTTATCTCTGGTATCTGAGCAACATAACTACGTTACTCGAAGTGCATCCCTACAACACTTAAATCCTGGTTTCTCCAGAATAAATATAAGGAAATTTTGCCCCACTGTTATTTGATGTTACTATTGGAATGATCTTCCTTTATCTATACGTACCTTAGCGACTAGAAAACGTTTTAAAAAAGCACTCTACCAGCACTTTTGCTCAGTATTAATTAATTCATACCTCTTCCTCTCCTATGTTAAGTTAACTTTTTTACCCTAATTATTATTGTCAATTAAACAGGGGCATCTAATTAGCTTGCTATACTTTTGCCCTTTTCGATTTCTCCTCTTACTTGTTTACTTTATATTTATCTTTGTAATTTTAGAATGGAATAAATAAATAAAATGAAATGAAAATGAATGAAATTTTGAGAGGTGTCTGACATCTTGTCAGTGCGTCACATAATCACCTTGAAAAAGCAACTGAAAAAAGAGGGCTAGGTCCTTTGCAGTCCTACCCCAGACAAATTTTTGTTGTCTGAGGTGTTGCAGTGAAATGAGTTTTTTGCTGTAAAATTTGTGCCGTTTTTGTTGATTGACCTTCCTACTTACTGATCCAGCTTTGGCAGCTTTCGAGTATGCATTGCATGGTATGGTACACTTAAAAATAAGTATTGGAAGAACTGGGAGAAGTTACTTAATACTACCTGATATTTAACGATAATTCCTTGGGCCTATACAGCGTAAAGGGAAAGAGGTTGACAGGTGGGTTGAGGGGGGGAGAACTGGGGGTCTGTAACAGTACAGTGTACAGTGCTGTATTTTGTAACATTTGGAATCTTACATCCTGGCAGGCGCTTACTCTGAATGGCTCAAGTGTCATCCTGATCACCTCCGTTCTGTTCTTCCTGTTTTGCTGGGAGGCTTATCTCAAGAACATCTCGCATCGGCTTCTACCCAGGCCCTGCGTGGCATTTGTGAAGAGTGTGTCCAGGATTTGGAGCCTGGTGCCTTGATGGAAATTCTGTCACACTGTCAGGTGATCAATTGATAACAGAAAGTGGATTGGCGCAACCAAGTAGATAATTGTGCCCACGTATTTCTATACTTCGTGCCTTTTTTCTGCCTTTTCTAGCCTTGTTTACCTTCTCGGTCTCTGCTAGCTTCCTTCCCCTCTTCTTTCATTACATTCTTTCTTGTACGTTTTGAAATCTTCAGAAAATTCGTACAGGAGTGCATTTATTACGGACGTTCAATTCTTAATTGCGATAATTCATAAGTGACTGGTGATTTCTAAAGAGTCCCAACGTAAAAACGTATTAAGTGATTATAAAATTTGCTTCACATCTGTGTTTATGGTTGTAGTCATGGCGTTTGTATGTAACATATGAAACACGAAAGACCGTGTTTGACCACATTTCCAAACACCGAGAAGAGAGTTGAAAATACGACGCGCAGCGGAGTATTTTTGACGAACTTCGCTGTGTTTGAAAATGCGGTCAAACACTGTCTTGATTGTTTGATAAATCTCCTCAATCGGAACCAAAACTAAGGAGAAAACGGAGAAATAAAATCGTAAAAATCCGTGCTAATTAAGATCAGATATCCGAACACTGTCACGTTCATGATTTCCTTTCTTTAAACATCATGAATTATTAATGAGTTTGAGAAGCAAAATTCAGACACTAACGTTGCAGAAGGGTTGGTAAAGTTGCACTGATTTATGAACATTGTGGCTGCAGTTTGAATTGGGGAAACTGCTTCTTTCTTTGCTTGCTACAGGACAATCTTAAATTTGTGTTTTTGTAGAGAAGTAAGCCAGTTTTGTCTTATTAATGAAGGTTGACGAGTTCATTTTTCCTGCTTTCTTAGGCTGCTCTATCAGGCGCTAGTATGAAGGTGAGTCTGTGATTTTTTTCTTCTTGCTTCAAACTACTAGTCCTATAAAACCAATAGTGAAATAAGAAAATTTCAAGTGTCATCAGGCAGTTGGAAACGCTTGAGTCCTGGTTAAGGCCATTGTGAAATATTTGTGGTGGGGCACTTTGTTCTAACAGTGCCTTCCCCCCCCCCCCCCCCAGTAGTATGGGGCAATAAATCAAAATGCCGGAGGGTGGCCTGCGATGGGCTAGCATCCAATCCGGGGTGGGAGGAGAAGCAATACTCCTTTTCCCTTTATGCTACAGAAATCAGGTTTAAGCGCTTACTCTGATGCAGAGAATTAGAACGGACTTATCTTTCCAGCTTACACGTACATCTATCTCAGCAATGTTTGTGCAATATTCGTGAAGGCGTTGAAAGTGTTTTTTCTATATACGTGACTATATCAGCAATATTGATTTTATACATTTCGCGGGTAACAGTAAAATATAAAACTTTAAGGTAAAAAGCCGTTAAAATTATAATTCTAAACGTTTTATGATGAAACGATTGATGATAGTATGAAACGTATGATGATGATCAAACAGATCGAAAACGTTTAGACTCATAATTTTAACAGCTTTTTGCCTTAAAGTTTTATAATATTGATTTTATCTCCAGGAGCGAGAACGTATCCGTTGTGTTGAGTGTATTGGACATGTGTTATCTGTACAAGACACTGCTGGCGCATTGGAGCAAGTGAAAGCGATATTCAATCCGTATGTGGAAGGCTTTGCTCAGCTGGTCCAGCAACAGGTAATGTTAACCTCCGTGGTTGACGGTTTGTTAACCCTTCTTTGCTCAGTACAAACGTACCAAACGATTAATTTGAACAGTCGGGGCTATATTTTAAAAATAGCGTCCACACTACTCCGGAGAAATTTGAAAACACAGCTTGATTTCTACGGTTAGGCCAACCGTCCACACTAACCCGTCACGAAAACGGAGCGTTTCGAAAACGTTCTTCAAACCGGAGAAATTTGAAAACGCCGGCTTTGCGTTTTCGTGTGAACGGAAACATTTAGAAAAACTGAGCTATTCGAAAACGATGGGGTCAAGAGAATCATGTGATTTCGCTGCCAGAATTTTCCGCAAATCCAAATCCAAACTGGCCGGTGATTGTTGCGTTTTCAAATTGAGGTACTGATGTACTGTTTACTGACGGAACATGCTGGGTATATGCAGACCTCAGTTGTTTGATCCTCCAATTGTTTTGAGATACTGTGGACTTTTTCGTGGAGTTATTGAGCGTTTGTGGTGGGTTATATTTATAGTTTTGATTTTTTCCTCCTTCCAGCCTGCTCCAGAAATGAAAGCTAATCTTCAGTTTCATTTGCGGATCTTTGTGGTGTTGTTCAAATGTTTGGATCCTGACCATGTCGAGAATCAACCTCACCCAGTGAGTATGTGTTTATCGTTGGTAAGGCCTTGTAGTTCACACTAGCGACATAATGACATAAACATAACGATATAAGGAGGACGTTATGTCAATTTTTTAGTGTGAATATGCCGACATAAGGACATAATAGCAACATAACAGCATGAACATAACGACATAGGGAAACAAACTGATATTTTCGTTATGTCGATGTTCACATTATTGACACAAGAGATTATGTCATTTTGTCGTTATGTCGCTAGTGTGAACCAGGCCTAATTGCTTCAAGAGATTTGAACATGTGCTTCGACGAACCAACTAACTGTTTTCCCTGAAATTTTTTAAATGAAATTTGAGCGTTTCTTAATTCTGGACTTTGAGAGTCTTGAATTGAAATAGTCAATCAGCTAGTATGAAAGAAAACGACACTGCGAGTTAATTAAATATTTGAATTGTAATGTCAGGTATTTTTTTGTTCAGATATTGTAAGTGAAAGCTACTTTTTTATCTCAATTATCTTGTGGTTTGTAGGCTGCAGTTATACTGAATGATATTCTACCATCATTGAAGTCCATGACGCACTGGATACAAGATAACGATATACAACAAGTAAGCATAACTCCAGGCTGGGTGGGGAGGGAGGGTCTTCCATATGGAAGGGATAGGGTGGGTGGGGAGGGTGGTTCTCCCATATGAAGGAGACAGGGTGGGTGGGGAGGGAGGGTCTCTCACATGAAAGAAATAGGGTGGGTGGGGAGGGGTCTCTCATCTGAAGAGATAGGGTGAGCGTCGTACCTTTTAGAGGTTAATTACAACTTCTGGTTTGCTTAGTGTGTGTAAACGTAAAAAGACTACTGTTAGAGGTATCCCAGTTCATTTTAGGGTGTTAAGGCGAAAAAAAAAAACATATCAGGAATTACATGCCACTGTAAAATCATGATACCTCTTCGAGGGAAAAAACTCGAGGTTCGTCCACAAGCCAAAATTATCTTACAAGAATATCAGAGATAAGGACTGTTGCCTACAGCTACTAAGTTGACTTGGTCTACAGACAAAAAAGTATGGAAGAATGATAGATCTAGAATTACTGTTCAGTAAATTGTTTGTCAGATGCACGTATTTTTTGTTTGCAAACTGAATATTTCGGAACTCTAATTTTTTGTTAATCACTTGTCGTCAAATTTCCTTTCAAATTCTGTGTTCGCTCAATATTTGACCTATTTCAAAGTTACTTCCACTGCTATGAAATCTTTCATACTGTTCATACAATATTTGCAGAGGCAAATCAGCGTTTCGTTAGTGCTTGGCTCAAACTTAAGGGAGTTTAATCATTTAACTTTATTTTTGTTTTGTTTCTCGTTTTGGTAGCAATTCTGTCTTTGTCTGGAGAGAGCGATAGGCACCATAAGAGATCACATGGGTAGTCTTGTGTCAGGACTGTGTGAACTGCTGGTCGGTTATTTCTCTGTTTTGCCAAGCAGTGGCTTACTGGATGTGGCTTCTACGGTAGGGAGAATTTTTATTGGTAGTATTCTACTTGAACACTAATGCAAATGCTGCAATCTGATTGGCTGAGTGACCGTACACTATCAGCGATTAGTAGAACTCTACTGGTATACAATCTGATTGGCTGAGCTACTCATATACTATTAACCATTAGTAGGTCTTCTTCTGTTATATGCAAAGCAATACCACTATGCTTGCAAAACAATGCAAAAGAAACAAGATACTTCTGAATTCATATCCAAATTTATTATCCAGCTTGAAATAGACAAATGACTTGACGTTGCCCTTTCCTCTAGCAATATACATTTGTACAAAGCTAGAGAGACATATTGCTTGTAATATTTATTGTCGTAAATATTATCTACTATTTTTTTTAAAGAATATTATCAGTTGTAACACCCATCTTTTTGTGCACTACTTTTGTAATTTGCTGCAATGTTGTAATATGTTTGTATCAATAAAATAAATTATTTAAATTAAAAAAAATCAGCCATTAGTAGAATTCTACTAGTAGACTAATGCAAATGCTGCAATCTGATTGGTTGCGCGACCGTACACTATCAGCGATTAGTAGAACTCTTCTGGTATACTAATGCAAATGCTGCAATCTAATTAGCTGAGCTACTCGTATACTATCAGTCATTGGTGTGCAGTGGCTGGAGGTGGTCTGCGAAATCGCGACGTTTTCTTGTTTTCGCGAAGGTACGGAACAACATTTAGATACAAATGGATAACTAAATCCTTGAGAAAACTAAAAGCAGGACATTCACGGTTTCATTTCTTAAAAACTAGAAAAAAAAATTGAAAAAACTGAAGAGCGCGCGTACACAACAGGAAACTCCAGACGACAATTCAGTCCGCGCGATTTTTCTTAAGCGTAAAGTTAAATACAATGTACTTAAACAATTGGAAATGGTTAGCTGAAGAAAATCTTAGTAAGAATTCTACTCAAACAATTAGATTATTCGCTCTCGATTTCTCTGAGGAGATAGGCGATTCGTCCTTCGGCCTCACCTGCTATCACTGCATAGAAATCTCGAGCTCGTTATCTAGTTGGTAAATATTGTTAAGTGTAATTATTTTAATAGCTATAGTTTGGTGAGTGGATGGTTTGAGTAAACGGAGAGGAAAAATCGTTTGAAATTTCGATAGTGAAATAATTATACCTTTATTAAAAGCAAATAACGGAGTAAATGTCTAAGTGAAATTGATGGGTGTCAGGTTTTGATCCTGTTTGGGGAGTTGAAATGCGTAGATCTAAAGGCTGGTTTTCACTAGAGCATAAGCACAAGTGAAAACAGCCGCGACATAAACATAAGCATAAGCAGAAACATAAGAAGAACGAACCCACTTATTTGTCTTGTGCAGTTTTCACTAGTAACGCGCTCGACATAAGCATAAGCATAAGCACAAGAAAAACAGAACTGTTCGTTCTTCTTGTGCCAATGCTTATGCTTATGTCGAGCGCGTTACTAGTGAAAACTGCACAAGACAAATAAGTGGGTTTGTTCTTCTTATGTTTTTGGTTATGCTTATGTTTATGTTGCGGCTGTTTTCGCTTGTGCTTATGCTTATGCTTATGCTTGTGCTTTTTATTGATATGGTCTAGTGAAAACCAGCCTTAAAGATTACAGACTGAAAAGAGCGGTCTGGGTTCTACCGCTACCGAGCTTACTGTGTTGTACATTTTCACAAGACAATTGACTCTCACAGTTTCTCACTCCAAACAGAGGTACAGATGGGTACTAGCGAACTATTAAGGAAAGTTAACAAAATTCTGGGTGCAAAATCCAGGGAGGAGTAGTAATATCCTTAGCCGATTCATGCCACAAAAACTGTAGTTAATAGTTCTAGTATGGATGAATTGTCTCTCTTCTCTGATGTCTCGGAATGGAGATGACTTTAACCTGTTTAACTCTTGCTTTAGTTGATAGGAATGTACGGGATGGTTGATGAGCATTACCACACAGTCCTGTTAGTATTTCAAAGAATCACCACATCGACATTGCAGCTTTTACAGAATAGTAAGTATACATGGGTACCTTGCTCTTAGCTTCTTAGCAGAAATTCGATTGTCCCGTACGTAACGTAATCTTTCGTCGATGACATTGTGTGACAAATCGACTGCCCACTGTTAAAAATTTCGGATGACCTCTGCAGAAAAAGTAGTAATGCGGCTTCAAGAGTTTGGAATAATCGAATATCTTTTTTTTTTACCTTTGAAAGATTGTCATTTTGCTTTAGGAACACTTCAGTATCATGTTTTATTCTTCAGGACTTGTGTGAAGCATTAAGTAGTTTTGAACACCGATAGCACACCTCCGGTCATATTAAACTCCCTTGTTATATCTCCGGATTATAAACCCCCTGAGGATCTCCTACCAAGATCTGAAACCCAAGGACTCTATACGAGATGTGCGGCATTTCAAACCAGTTCCTTTGCTGATCAGATACTCGTCCTTTACTAATTTGTGTTTATTTTATTTTTGTCCAACAGACTTGCGCGATTATCCAGACATTCTTCAGTCGTTCATGCAGTTTGTTAGTAGGGTAAGCGTCAAGAAACTAAAATGTAAATACGACTACAATAGGCTTTCTGGTTAGTGCCTAACTCTAGAGGAACCTTGGGACTGACAGGTACACATGCACGCACGCACCCAATGACGTTATCACGCGTGTAAAGCTTTCATGCTCGAGGAATCACTCGCGGGAACCTCCACTTTAGCTCGCTTAACTTATCCTTCTAGCTCTCCTCCACTACTCCCGCCACCTTGATTTTGAACAGTTCTTGCCATTAAATATTTCTCAGAAGATTTGGAAGAAGAGTAGAGATCGGGATGGCCGCTTCTCTGGCTTACATTCTTGATGCTAAATTTCCGTTGAATCGACAAAAGCCTCAAAACAACAGTTTGCTGAGATTGCTCTTTTTGCGGAGCTATTTAGTAACAGCAACATTTGTTTTACAGGGCCTAAAAAGTAACCCTAAACTGTTATTTGATGGAGAAAGCCATCACGTCAGCATATTTCAATGCGGTAAGGATCTATCAGAGAACATTTCCAGTCACCACCACAACCTACTCTTTGAATTGCATTTGTTTTTTTCGCTTGTTGAATAAATTCTGACTAATCGGTCAGTCAAAAGCGTTGAATTTTTCCCGCGCTTGACATTTTTCACATATTTTCCCGCGCTTGGCGCTCGTTGTGTGTTTTCACGCGCTTTGGCACCCGTTGAGTGTGTTCCGGCGCTTGGCATTTGTTACATGTATTTGTTCCACTCTTGGCACTTGTCGTGTTCTTTTGCTTATTTGCACCACGCTTCACGTTCTATGAAAAGCCCAAATACCTCTTTCCTGCCTTGAGAAATACTGCTTTTTCCTTAATATTCCCTATAATTTGGTGTGGGAGCGAGGATAGGGAGGGAATAAATACAAATCAGACTGCTTATTTTTGTTCGTTTTTCTTATAGTTGATTGTTTGATGGGTGGTTAAACTAATTGACTTGTTTTGGCAGGTCTAGCAGTCCTTGACGTACAAGAAAGTCACACTGTTAGAGCTGCCTGCACTTTCTTTGTAAGTAACGTAGCAGAAAAAGAAACAGCGAGGGTTAAACGTTACAACTGTTTATTATTTGAACATTTAAAGTTCCTTTATTCCATCCCTCCCAAAAGTCACCAAAAGGCCATCAAATGTCCGTGAAAAGAGCGAACGAACGAATGAACGAGCGGACGGACGGACGGACAAACGAGCGAACGAAAAAGCAAAGAAACAAGCAAACAACTGTATTTATTTTTTTTTTTCACCTTTTTTACGTAAATAAATACATTCGTAAATGTAACTTTTTGTACATGAAAAACGTCCGTGAAATAGCACAAGCTTGCGGCAAAGTAGAAAGCTAGATCTATTTTTTAAACTCAATAGTTGTGAAAATAAAGACCCAGAATATTCACCAGCAATTGAAATGGCAAACTACAACTTTTTTTTCCAGTCCACGTTCATTACTGCTTGTGACAGCCAAGAAGCAGCGAAGAATACCTTGTCAGAGTATGGTCCTTACCTTGTTAGTCAAGTTGTCAAGGTAAGTAGATTCCAATGATTGTTGTTACTTTGCCAGAAAGTAAATGGTTGCCGAAGATAATTCGGGGTCTTCAGAAGATCATCAGAAACGACCCGATGACTATCAGAGATTTCCGAAGTTGACCCGAAGAAATCCGAGTATGATCTGTACACCGAAAATCACCCGAAGTATTTGTTTTGGTATTGAGGTAGCCGAGATCCATAATCTGTTCTCAGTCATTTTTCCCATTTTCTCTCATTTCTTTTTTTGATCACATTCTTTATGTTTTTGTTCAGGGAATAGCCGGTGGAGTACCTCGTCAATGTACAGATTACATGGCGGAGATTCTGTTCGCGTTAAACAGACACAACGTGACGCTATTGTCACGCTGGATGCAGGTACGCGTACGAGTGGAAAGACTTGGGCTCGTCACGCAAACGTTTCTCCTCTGGGTGCGTGACGGGAAATAATGGCCAAGTGTAGAAAGGCCTGGGTCTGACTGGGGTCATTGTGTTGTGTTGTTGGGCAAGACACTTCACCCTCACAGTGCCCCTCTCCACCCAGGTGTTAAAATGGGTACTAGCCAAATGTCTGGCCAAGCTAACGAAATGCTGGGGGTGGGGGAGAGTAGCCTGTGACGGATTTACAGGGGGAGTAGCTAGTAGCTTTTTGTGTAATAATATCATCCTCTTACAAGCGTGTTTCTGTTGACAGGACGTCATGCAAGTAGAAGGGTTTCCATCCAGCCTTGTCACCTTATCTCATAAACAACAATTCACCAGTGCTGTGCTTAGGTGAGAGTAAAACTGATGTATGAAATTATTGTTTTGTATGAAGTTCCTTTTTTTGCATTTAACCAGAAAACCCTGAAATTCTACGAATATCCCATAAGCAGAGACCTCCCTTAGGGCCAGGGTTGTTCATTAGCAAAACTTTTAAATAAAAAACCGACCCCCATTTATGATATGTTTTTCTAGTAATGAAATTGTTCACAAGTATGTTTTATAAATTGCATTAACAAAGGAGAAGGAACTTATAGATTTTGGTAGAAATGGGTTAAATAAATGAGAAAACGAAAAGATAAGAGTTTCGAAAAGGATCGTAAAGTCTTCCTTTGAAGTGGCTTATTTGCTAGAGATGTTGCACATTACTTGCAAAAAATTTAGTAAACGTCCGAAATTTTTTGCAAGTAAGGAATTACTAGTAAGAGCGTGGTTTAAGGAGATGAAATCATTGACAATGATGTTTCATTGAACAGGGCGAGGGCTCATCGCAGACGAGTCAAAGACTCCGTGAAAGAGTTTTCCTTGCAGTGTCGAGGACTTTACGGAACGGTTTATGCCAGTTAACCAGTGGGCCACGTGTGAGCATGCTCAGAAAACTGTTCAAAACACCTTTGCTACGTGCGGGCTCAAAGAAATAATGTTGAGTGCGCATGACCGAGATGGCATTCTTTCTCTTATACTGAGGATTTAATAAGGCAAGGAGCGGTGCTCCGTGCGATGAACAGTAGGCGAATGTAGAATTGTATTTATTGAATTGTTACATTGTAGTAGTGTTCCAGGCCACGCTTAAGGTCACACCTAGGTAATGTTCTAATCAAATTAGTGTCACACCATGTTAACGTGCTGGATCACGCCAGTGTCATGTCATGTGAAGCCAAACAAGTGTTACGCTAGTGTCACGCCTTATCAAAGAGGTTAGGCCAGGCTTGTTTTGGTGATTCTTGTCTGCTTTTTTAATTACGATTTTCTAATTTAAGATTAATGCAACAGTAAAATATTTGCTAAATCACGAAATTTAAACTACATAACAAGGAACTTCGTATAATTATGCACAGCGTTTTCTTACATGTAAACTTAATTTAAATCAGTCGGCAAAACCTAGAAATGAGTTTGCGAACCTTTTTAGTTTTTGATTGCAATATAACCCTAATACTAATACTAAACGATGGTTTAGCCTTTTTTTGTCCAGTTGAGAATAATTACAATAGGAAAAGTGTTTCTTTCGTCTTCTGAAGCTTGTCACATGAAGCTCGGTCTCTCTTGGATAGGCTGCTGTCCTGTTATTTACCCAGTTTTGGTAAAACCGGGAAATTTAACCCCGCGAGAGCGAGCCTGAGACTGGAGCGAGAGGCTCTTTGTCTCGCCCCAATCTTTACCCGTCCCAAACCCTCTCCCCATGCCTCAAGATAATTTCGAGAGGGACTGGAACCGCCCATCCTGTTACTAGCATACCGTGACAGTTTGAATAATCCATTTAACTATTTACTTCAGTATCAAGACGGAAAGGTCATTTTTCAAAGTTTGCGAATGATGTGTATTCATTACGAATGCTCTATAACTTATGCTACCTGCGTTTTGTATTGTTTTTAAATTGATTGTAGAATTTGTAATATGTGTGACAGTGTGACCTTGATAAAAACAAGATTGTAAGTTAAGAGAGAGTGTTATTTAAGATAAAATAAAATAAATATGGACACCTAGCGAAATACGCTGGCAGTTTCTTTACTCCGTATTTTTAGTGTCGTAATTGTCCAAAACATAAGGGGGCATGATTCCATAGGGTTGTGCATGTATATAATGAATCTTCAGTGGTGCTGTCCCTTTGAACACAATTATTCCCTTTTTTTTTCAATTATGATGCTAGTCCTGTTCTGGCCCTCTCTCTGTCACGCAGCGCTATGCCTTCGGGAGCGTAGCGTTGCGTGACAGAGAGGGGGCCAGCACTGGACGATTATGATGCAGGCAGTGAAACAGATTTAACGCAATTAACCGAACGTTGATACAATATCGCTACAAAATTCAAAGCTTGCAACTCTTTCAGTTGTTTTCCATTGAGGCGTTATTTTAATCTTAAAAGTTGTTTTTTGCGTCGTTTGTGCGCATATTTTACAGCTATGACCACTCCTAGTCCACTTTCAAGCGAATCTACTTTTAAATTAGAAAGAGGACTGTTGACCGTAATGGCGCATGATAGCTATGCATGTACAATTTAAAAAGAAGAAAAAAAACTCACTTCGCTAAAAAAAATCAGCAGCGTTACCCAACTAGAGAACGTTACTGCTCCCCAGTCTCCTAAACTTCAGCAACTCTAGAATCTCATCACCAGGTTATATCCAGGATGACGGAGACTGAAAGAGCCTGGTTACGAATTCTTCGTCTATCCGTTGCTCTGAAATATATACATGCACGCATGGGTGCTTTCCACTCTACTCGAAAAGACTCCGTTTTGAATTTATCGGAAATTCCCGGTGACGAATTCGAGAAAATCTTCTCGCCGGGAACTTTCTTTCTATTTGATTTCCTTTCCGGAAGTTTCGGTTAAATGAGTCGCTTTTCGGAAATTTTACAATTTTCGGATTTCGGGAAAACGTTTTAATTAAGGAAATTTTCCTACCATTTACCGACGTTTCGAGAGCCCTAAAATTCTTGGTTGAATGGAAAGTACCCTTGAAGTAGTCATCATTTTCGAACTAATATATCAAACAAGACTACATTTCCGAGAAGCGGAGCATTTTTCGACTAACTTGAAGGTGTTTGGAATTGTAGTCAAACACGGTCTTTCGTGTCTGATATATCTTTTCAATCGAAACTAAAACTAAGGAGAAAATAGAGAGACAAAATCGTAAAAATCTGCTAATTAATTAAGATCAGTTATCTTACGGTAGTGATTTCCTTTGTTTCTACTTAAGGAATTATCAATGAGTTTGAGAGGTTCTATTCAAAAGAACTTTTTCTGTGAGGTCCGAGCGAGTTTCTTTCGTTGTTGTAATGTTGGACTTTCGATTGAGTCGTCCAAAGTCAACTTCTTACTATTGGCAACTAGCTGAGCCACCAGCGAGTTCGGCGAGAAGGACCTGGGTCTGATGCCGTTTTTCATATCGTGCCTGCTTTCGGTCCAGCTCTCCTCGGTCCTAAAACTATCAATGTGAATTTTGTCTTGACCAGCAACCTTCTGTGGTGAACCGCTCACCGCTTGGTGCGTCCGTGAACTGGGAATAGTTGGTAACTCAAACACTTCATCGACGACTTTTGATTCAAAATTACATTTGCGTTGTTCATGTAACTCTTCAGGGCCTGTGTTCTCCGTCTTCGAGAATTCCTCGCGTGTATTTCTGTTAAGCTTCCCCGTGTTTATTCTTGACTCTGTCTGTTCAGGGTCTGATACGTCAACGAAGTTGCTGTTGTAGTCAGGACGTCCATGATGTTCTGGGATAGAGGGCCATTGAAAAGAAGAGAGCATTTGTGCTGGAGCTGAGTACGGTGTTCTGGGTGAAGGGGACATCCAGGAGGGGGACATCCGGGAGGAGGTCATCCGAGAGGTGGATATGCTGCTAGGCGACAATACTGGCAAAGGAGCTGAGTTGGCGCGACAAAACGGAATTTTATTTACCTGTTGGGCAGTAACCAGTGACACGTTGTCGATTGAGATCAATTCTTTAGGACGTCTCCGGGTATGTTTTGCTTTGGCCATGGGAGATTCGTTTTCTTGGAAAAGTTTGTCGGCGCCCGAGGAAGGTGGGGTTTGCTGTTTTCCTCCAGTTGAATTTGGTCCGATAGCAGGCAGACCCTGTTTTCCCGTCGCTTTTGGCTTGGCTCCTTGTAAGCGGTAAATCTTCTCGTCTATGAGAACCCATTCGTTGTCTGTCGACATGCCGTATCGTTTGTGGTGTTTTTCCTAACTAGGAACGATCTCAAAGCATAATGACCCAAAGCACATCATTTGCTTATAAACCAAACACAGTGAAGTTCATCAAAGCATTCGTACGTCAATGAAAATTATCCTTTGGCTTCTTACTAATTACATTAGAAAATTAATCATCTCAAAAGCATTGCCGATAGCCAATCCCTCTTGCGTTCTTTTGATAGATGACGTCAAGAAGCCGTTATAGTGCGTGTGGTAATAATAAAGACCAAACACATTTTGTTTTCTCATTGGCTCGTAGCCAATCACGGACTTCCAGAATGTTTCCTTCCGGCCAGTTTCGCAATAGTCAAGATGAGTTGCAACGTCACATCATAATTAGCATTAATTAATCCCTTTCGGTTTTGATTGATTCATTTTCGCCATCGACAAGATTGAACGACAAGTGACGTTAATTCTTAATTAGCGTGTCCTTGGCGGCTAGTTTCGCAATAGTCTAAGTCTGGAACGACGCCACATAATTAACATCTATTTACTTTCTTCCTTAATTCCCTTTTTCCTTGGTGGCTAAAAGTCTAGATCAGACATGTAAGAGCAGTTTGTAGAATGGGAAATATCGATTCAAAGAGCTACCCCAAGGCGACCTATTTTGTACTTCTTGTCAGTAAGTCAAGCTCCCGAAAGTAGTAGAACATCGACCGCGCCGCGTACGCAGGGTCATGGGTTCCACCACATCTGAGAGCTTGCGTCACTGACTGAATGACGTCAGTGCCATTCTGTTTCTAAGAATCTTGAAGTTTATCATAATTTGTGTTTACTTAAAGATATTTTTTGTTCACTACTGTTTTTTTCCAAGCATAGTCCTAAAATGATGCTGGTTCCTGGCATGTTGAATCTAACGCGATCTGATCCCCTTAATTCTTTCGAGATTTGCTTCACACAACAAAAGCACCATCTTGTCTGGGCTAAATCTAAGCTGAACATGGAATGAGATTACTAAGGATGGCGCTTTTGCTCTCAAAAAGGATTAGAGGAAAGAAGGATGTTTCTGTCTTCCACCACACCCTGAAAACCTCTCCATTAATTAAGATTATGAAGTGTTCGGTACGCGGAAGTGTAGTTGATGTTTTTCGCTACCAGATGATCACTGCCTGGCGAGCTGATTCTTGTTAACCCGGGTGTTCGACGCGCTTTCGTGCGGCTTTTGAATGCGAATTAATATGGCTACAGTATTTTTTGAAAATACCATTTTGAGGAAGTCGACAAACCGGCTATGAAAGAACGCGAAATGAAGAGGAAGATTATAGCAGGCAAAGTATTTCTTTCGAGTTGTCGAATGCGAGGAATTGTTGAAATAGATTAAGCTCGGAAAGGTTATGTTAATTTTGGCCTCGTGAAGAAAGCCATTGTTGCAAATAGGAACCACAGTATATGATCGACGGTGTGAGCTTTGAAGCTGTAGCTTCTGTTGACTGCAGTCCATTTTAGTGACAAAATACCATTTTTGTAGCAAAATTTAATTGGAGCCGAAAAATTTGTTGGGGGACTTAAACCTCCCCTACTACGGCTCTGACATATGAGACAACAAAGTTGTCGCGAGAAAATAAAAATATTAGTACTACCTGGCGAAAATTGCATGATCGCTCAAGGTTTGCTTGCAATCAGAATCAGAACCTTTCGACTATTACTTTATATTAACAAATTTACGGTAACTGTTTTATGTCCTCTTCACGCCCGAGGAAGCAAATTCAGCAATAAATCTGCCATCTTAACCGCTAGCAAACCGCTCCCTTTAACTCAGCTACCATTTTTACTAAAATTATTTGCAAATTCAAAATTCTTATCTTTGATTGTTCGATCCTCATCAAGTGACTTCAAATGCCCTCTTTGCAGCATACTTAAATGTCCTTTCCATCTCTGCAAGTCAGCTTTCCTGAAGATTTATATTTCTAATTATATGAGGAGAAATTGAAACTGCTCAAGCCTGCAAACAGCCGATCCTTTCTGCAACCTGGCAAATAAATCAGTGTTTGCGCGAGTAAAACTTTTTCTGGAAAGTCATTTGTTTGATTTTCTAGATGAGCAATAGTTAGAATCTCGAAATCAGCGTTCGTTTCAGTCATAAGAAAGGCAAAATAAAGCTCTTGCGAAATTTCTCTTCCGATTTCGAGACGAAGCGGAACACACGTGGTTAATAAATTTGAGCTTTCTGAGCTGTCTAGAGGATTTCTTTTCGAAAAAAAAACTGGAAACCTCACCTTTAGCTGGAACGCAGCGGAGAGCGTGTAAACCTCTTCATCTCTCAAGAATTCAAGACAGTATTTCCACATTTACGGACAGCTTTGCTGTGGAAATTCTACGATTTGCCATGGATATGGTTACAAATTGAAAACAATCGCTGACAACTTCGCGACATACTTGGGGCAGAATTTGTTTGCACGCTTTTTCAGCCAGCAAATCACAACACGATCCATGAAAATAACATTACAAGGTGATTGTAATTTATTTGGAAAGATTTGAATGTAAGGCCCTGTCCACCACTACGTCCAAGGAATTTGAAAACGGAAATTTCATGCTGAAAACGCATCAAATGTTTTCCGCCCACACTATGCCGGAGGAATTTTAAAACGCAACAATCACTGGTCTTTTTGGACGGATTTGTGTTTGAGGAAAACTCGGTCAGGGAAATCACGTGATTATCGTGACGCCGTCAATTTGAAAAAGCTCCGTTTTCAAAATGTTTTCCGTCCACACGAAAACGCAAAGCCGGTGTTTTCAAATTCCTCCGGTTTGACAAGCGTTTTCGAAAAGCTCCGTTTTCGTGACGGATTAGTGAAGACGGTAGGCCTAACCGAAGAAATAAAGCTGCGTTTTCAAATTCTTCCGACGTATTGTGGATGAGGCCTAAATTGAAAAAAAAAAAAAAAAAAGAAAAAATTAAACGTGTATGTAGAAGAAAACAATTTTATTGCACCAATTATTAAACACAGAACAGATTTGGGAATTAAATAGATTTAAGGAAATCAGGGTATGAAGTTGTAGATCGTTGAGTGGGGGTTTCCCTGGTTCGATTCCCTGTGTCTGCAAAAAAATTGTTTTTTCCTTTATCTGCAATACAAAAACTAAACGTGGAATGAAATAAGTAAGTGTGTAATCTGGTTCAGGTCCTTGTTAACTAAGCTCTTCCATACTCACAAAATGGCTATCATGTGCTGGTTAAGTATATTACACTTTCCTAGAGTGAGTCGATGGTTCATTTGGGTTTTACTAGCTCAATTTTGTGAGTCAGGCTTGTCCACAAGAGACTGGTCAAGCGACGTTTTAGACCTGCTGGCACACGCATAACGAAAGCGGGTTGGCAGGTATACCTTAATGCTCTCGACAGAACGCAAGCCATTTTGAAAAGCGACTAGAAATGGCGCGCGATGCCGCAAAAGACTAGGGCGGAGGAACTCACTCCCTCTGGCACCAGTCTCTCCCTGGCGCGCTCCTTTTTCTGTAATCACCCCAACGAATCTGGCAGTTACCCGACAGTTACCCACACAAGTTTCTATCAATCATCGTTAACAACTGTTTTGTATATTTCTTTCATAACAAGTACCTCAGTATTTCAACTGAAAATGAAAGAGTTAGCTTGTTGTTTTTATTTTTCCAAACGTTACCAGCCAACTAACGGGTGGAATTCCTTCTTGGGCTTTTGATTGATGAATAATTGTCAAGAGTTTTTTAAACTACAAATTAGCAGAGAAATGCTCAAGGGAATGTGACAGTTTTTCGCGATAACAAAGAGCAAGAGACTGTTCTAAGGTAATTGTTTTGTTGACTTTACTTTGCCGTTTACACTATTTTGAGACCCGGGTAAAGATATCAATTGTGTCGTGCTGTGATATAGAGAAAGAAGGCAAGAGACCGAAAAAAATTATCCTTTATATTTCATTTTATATGCACCGTGAGTGGCTGTACGCCAAATCTTTTACTACAACAGCAAAAACACACAACAATTGGGCCGTCTTTAAAATTTGACACAAGCTTAGAAAGCCGATAACTCAATGAAAGGATAACAGAATTTTATCGATTGACATGGTTCCTTGCATTCGCGTGGCTTACGGCAAGATATTTTCAATGCAAGTTGGTTTTCAAAAGTTAACATCACGTCCCTAAGGAATACTTTCTTAACCCACGAGCTTACGAGATTTTGAGTCAAAAAGTCAACCGATTCGTTCCTTAGACACGTCACACAACATAAACGTTTACAAAACAATACAAAACTATTAGAAAAACACAAGTTTAAAACCTTCTGAAGTTCAAGTATAGCCCATTTTAAAGTCGAAACATTTAACACTCTTTCCCGTTCACGCAGTTTTTATCACTGTATTGACTAACGCCGCGAATGCTGTTCAGACAGTCTGTTAAGTAATGTCCATTAGCTTAAAAGATTTAGCGTGTTAAGCGGATGATATTTTCAATTGTGTAAATCAACATCTCATATCGACAATAAATATAATAGAGTGGAAACCTGTATTAAGCAGAAACCGTATTTAGTGGACACCCTGTATATAAGCGGTCACCACTTTTAGTAGGTCCCAAACGTTTTCGTTCCTTTATTTCCTATAAAACGAAGCCGTATTAAGGGGACACTTCTATAATAGAGCGGATAAAAAGAGAGGGTCTCGGGGATGTCTGTTCAATACAGGTTACCCTGTGTAAACATCGTCAATCACCCGTCTTCACCCGAGGGGGGAGAGGGGGTAGCAAATACGTGCTCTCGCTCTATGTTATGGGAAACATGGGCGAGACTTGTACGAAACTTTGCCTTATTCAACCCTTAGCTACCAGTTATTTCCAGTTACTTTTATATTCGACTTTCTTTGCAGCTTGCAAGCCATGCGGATAACAACTATTTACTTCTTAATCATACTATACGCTTTAACTACCGGGAATAGACCTCACCGGTCACGCAAGACGCGGCATAAATGGAAGTCACGAAACCTTAAGAAGCTCGCAAGAACCCTTCAACTACGTGACGCAGAAACTCCCACACATTATCTTCCGAGAGCGTCTAGAAACTACGTGGCATTAAAGAGCAGTAATTCACCTTCCTTTGAAGACGTTGTTTTACAGCTTAAAGAAATTGGAATTCTCGACCTGCCGAATGTAAGGTAAGAATGATAGTACACAGTCTGTTTCCCCTTAAAACTTTGATACGCGCGAGAATCGTGCGCAACAAAATATTTGATCTTTCAGATATTCACTTGCATGCACAATGCAGTTCAGCGGAGTGCAGATACTTACTTATCGTAAATAAGTTTTTTAATTTCTAGTATTTTTTAATAGTTAGTTTATTGTGACTGAAAAGCCCTGTTAAAGGGAGTTCCAATGAAGTATGTATGAATGTAAGGGAACCTCCATGTGAAAAGGTCGGGGATGCTTGTCGACTCGCTTACGGACCGTGTAAATCACGAATTTTGGTCTCACTTAGCCACTATTCTTCGCGGTCAAGGTATTTTTTTATATAAAAGAGAAATACCGCTGTCTGTCCGTTTTATGGGGGAATCTTTTAGGAGTCAAACCTCGAATCACGCCCAGACGGGTCGCCTTAAGTGGTTGAATTCAAATTTTCCAGCGAGCATTCCCGACCTTTTCACATGGAAGCCCCCCCCCCCCCGGACCTAACACAGGAAACGTCAGCGTTGTTTTGGTAGCAAAGGTGAGCTTCACGAACACATTTTAAAAGCAACCTCTCTTTCTTTTCAGCGTAATACGCGGGTTAAATTCCTCCCAGTCACGGAAAGCTAAGAGAAACGTTTCGTCCTCTTCCAATGCCTCCAAACGATGCGGTCGGATTGAACTTGGCGGAGCCAATCCATGCGGAGGCTGCCGGGCAACAATAAGTGACTATCCCATCGCAGGGGTTGCGACATTGCAGGCACGTGACTTCGATTGTTCTGCTCAAAGTACCTGTTTTGGTGGTCGGGGCTTGTGCCAGAAGCTGATTCGCAATTTTTACTTAATTGTCCGAGATGGCGATCGGGATGTATCCAAGACACTTGAGGTCCCTGTGGCATGTATTTGTGTCCGATTTCCTGCTAAGTGAAGCACAGGTATCCCAATCGCGGACATCACAGTGACGAGAACATGTTTTGATAAATAATTAAAATATGCGAAACCCTAATGCAGTATTAAAATTAAAAGTAAGTGGATTGCAATAATCCGACCAATTAATTACGGTTAGTCACAAAATCGCTGCACTTAAGAAATAGAAAATCATTAAATATCTGGGTCCTGAAAGGAGTTGGTAAAAAAGGGCGGGGGGGGGGGTGGGGCTAGCCGTAAGGTAAACACGGTATTTAGACACGGTATTTCCTTCAGGACTTAACAACATTAAATTTAATTAAACTACCTACTTAACTAATAAATCACTAATAACTACTACAATAAAAGAAATGATAGGAAACCTGCTTTACAAGGAAGCCGTGCATAAAATCAAAAGAAAACTTACATAAGATTACCATCAAAATCATAATTCCTCAACTTAGATTTAAATTCATCGAGAGAGGGTGACTGACGAATATCCAAGGGTAAACTATTCCACAGTACAGCTCCGCTGTAGGACAGACTTCTTTTACAATAATTAGTGCGGGGTCGTGGAATGGCAAGCGAACAGTCACTATCTCTAAAGTTATAGGTTAAGGTATCGGAAAGGAAGATGAAGTGCGAACTAAGATAGTCCGGAACCATATTATTTACAATCTTATACATCATTACTGATTTATCTTCAAGGCGTTCACGGTCCAGTTTAACCCAGTTCACCATTCGCAACAATTCATTGGTACTACGATCGTAATTTGAAAAAGTTATAACACGGGCAGCACGATTTTGTAATTTTTGTAACTTTGTAACCGTGGGGGTTTCCCAACCCGCATTTTGCCCAAATCATAGTTAGTCCAACTCCCATTCCGAGGATTAAAACCACAAATTAAATTAGCACATCAAAGTAGGGGCTAAAAAAGTAGTTGGGAGAATTTGAGAAAATATTAAGAGAAGGTAGAGTCGATCAGACGCATCTCGTTGCATGCAGTGTAGGTTCAGTTGCAATAACATGGAAACAGAAATCTCCTTCCCAGGGACCGCGATCCCTTTATCACCAAAATTCGAAAACGCGCGGGTTCTGAAACGAAAACTACGGAACGAAACTACGGAAATGGCCAAGAAAGAGGCAGGCAATGTTTGTATGAAAGCACCACCACTTTAATAAATACTCATATCTCAATTCTGGTCCAATGTACATTTTTGTTTATTTTCCTTTGAAAATATTACCTTAATCTCATTACAGCCATAAATAATAAACATGCTGCTCTCCAGATCTACGTCTCGCCCATGATTTTGTCGACTTCTTCCCAATCAATTTGACTTCTGGTACTGCCAGTACTCTCCGACATGTTTCCTACAGCCTCGTCAACTTCAGCCTGTAACGCAACAGGAAAACACCTTATCTTATAAGAAGACACCATCCTATTCCGTCACGTAATCCTATCGAAAGATTGCGTGACTAGCTATGTGAGAATTCTCGTAAAAGTAACGTCACACAAGTGAATAATTAAGGTAAAGTCTAACTTTTAGCATAGTGACCCATCCGGCCGGTGCTTATCTCCGGTTTCAATAGGATGAAACCGCGAGTACGAGTAATTCTTCCACCCCTTGATGGAATGCTAGTCCGTCGCTAGGTCCTCCCTTCTCCCGGCATTTAATTTGCCAGTATTTATGTATAGACCTGGCCACAGAGAAGCAATGTAAAGTAGTTTCTTGTCCAAAGAAAGGAAAACAAAACTAGCAAAAACCTTCTTAATCCTTGAGAACGAGACTAGACTGCCCGACTGTACATCGATACAACAACAATTCTATCACTCACCAAGAGCTGTGCAACATCGTCAGACGTGCGCATGCTCTGTCTTGTATTCCACGGGCTGACCTCATCATTAAACTCCGGCAACAGACTGCTGCTAGAAGGCACCGCAGGCTCAGGATGGCGATGCCTCTGGTCCTGACTACCTCTTGGTTGCCAATCATCTGAAAAATCAGAAATACATAAGGCACATTGATAAGAAGCTGATCAAACGAGGTATGACCATTACGGTTAAGGAGAGGAATGATCGTAAAATACACGGAAAATATACGCGACTCGACATTTTTAGTAAACACCACCATTTTGAATGATTCCTATACGGCAAGAAACCGCGAAGTCTGGGACCAATACCATCTTTGGGACACGTTCGTTAGGAGTTCGGAATCATCACGCAAATAGAAATCGTAGATACGGACATCCTTACAGATTTGGATTAACAAGCTTCTAATTACTAACCATGTTGCAAAACTAAATTCCAAATTGGGGGCTTTGTGGACTACTCTGCTATTCACAAGAATGAAATATTTACCTTTTCGTCTTGTGTTAAACAGACTGGATCGTTCTCTGGTTGGTCTGGCAGAACTGTCCCTTTGAGGCTAAAAAAGAATAACACCCTTACTCTGACGGTAACAATTAGGTGTTTACCCAGCAACTACGTTGTTATTCAACAGGAAATGTTTGCATGACATAAATAAGCTACAATCGCGGACAAAAGTCCTTGGGACACTTACGTAATGTAACGAATTATCTGTTTTTACAACTGAAGTTTGAAAAAAGCGCTGCTATCCTTTTAAAAACGCGTTGCTGACCCCCCTCCCCACCCAACACAATATTCAAAATCAGGTGAAATTGCAGGCACTAGTTTTCAACATTGTATGTGAGGTGGGGGGCGAGGTTAAGCAGGTGAAGTTGTATTCGTGTCTGGCGCGTGCGCAAAAGCACCAAAAGTGCAAATTTGTCCCAAGACTTTTGTCTAGGATTGTAGAACTCTTATATGTTTACCATAGCAATGATTGACTAATATTACTTGACCACTACCGTGAAGGAAGATTTAACACTTCTTTTAAAAGGTACGGAAAAGGCCACAAAATTTAGTATTTAGCTTGGTGAAACTCGGCGTGACAGGGGCGTGACAAGCAAAATGGCAAAATGAAATAGAGTATACCATATGACGTGACAAAAATGAAATATGGCATGACACGTGACAAGATTCGTGTCATCAAGCATGACAAGCAATGTGACTTCATAAAAAGACACGTGACAAGATGTGACACGAGACGTGACACTAGTCGTGACAGGAGACGTTGCATAAGGTGCAATACGAGTGTGTCAATGACATAGTTAGACGTGTTTCATGATACGAGATGTAACCTGCGTGACCTCCCCTATTTGTTGCTACCACGTGATAACACAATCTCTTACCTTACTGATAGCGCGCCAATCCACATCTGATAACAAGTCTCTTAGTTCATCATCCCCTTCTAACAAGCTTTCTATTCCTTCTAGGTTTTCTTGGTCAAAAGTAGAACCATCATCGGGAATATCCTCGAGCAGGCGATCTATTTCCGTTAAAGTCTCCCCTCCAGGGAGGAGAGAGTCAGTAGGCCGTGTCCTTTGGAATGTTCTCCCCATAGTAGTTGTGCCTTGAGGTTGCCGGGATAAGCCATACCCACCTAGAGTCATAGGTGGAGTTTTCCTCATGGCAGCCTCTCTAGCTCTAAATCGTTTAGGTTGTTCCTTCGTGAACTTCCGATATGTCTGTGTCGTTACAAACTCGGCGCCGGTCGGAGACTTCGAGCGCCAAAAGTCATCGTCGGGTAACTGGTTTTCTTTAATAAACTCACTGTGATCTTCATCGACATTTTTCCCTTGTGGTCTCCCTGAAGCATACCCAGTTGTAGAGACTGGACTGCTGGTTCTTATAATGTCGTGCCGAGGAGTATTTTGAGATCTAAATCCTATATTTTCACGTCCGTGTCTCGCGATATCATCGGAAAATGCCACATCTACAAGACCCTGTTTCTCGGGTAAAACATTTTCTTTTGTGTGAGCAGATTTCTCTACTTGCCGGTCCCGTTTGCCTTTAACCGGAGCCTTAGGTAACTTTTTATTTCGTTCATTGGTTCTTTTCTTTTTTCCTGTAATCGATATTGAGTGACGTGAGTTCAAGTTCCCTCCGTAACGAAGATTTGGTTTGGGCTCGGTGGGCTTGGGAACCGGCTCGGCCAGCATCTCGGAGAGGAGATTGGACGCGGACTCGAGCCTTTTCTGCTTATGCTGGTCTTCTGTTTTCCTTGGTAATTCAACAATAAAAAAATCGGATATCAGAGGGATTCCTCAGATCCCAAATATAATTAGGGTAACGAAACACAGAAAAGTCTAGTTGCGTTACCTCTATAGCGTGACCTCTGCGTGATTGTGCCACAAAAGGTACGTTATACAAAATAGTCATTTAACCCAATACCTGCGTTTGACGCTTCTCTCTTTTTCCATCAGCTTCATCTTTTTAAAATTTGTGGAGCCCTGGAAATAAACGAATAAAAAACGCAAAAAGTTTAAACACACGAAGTGAAGTCTAGTTTGCGCATACTCGAAGCACACAACTAATGAAGCGACAAATTTGCCTGATTTCCTCCCCCACCTTCCCACCACTACAACCTTTGCTTAGAACCAATTAGTAGGAATTCCGTCTTTATCATAGTTAAAGTTAGTTTCTTGGCTGCAAGCCACACACGAATTCTCTCCAAATCAAGATTAATACAATTATTCATTTTATGAACATCACTACCAGCAAACGTAACACTAGTATCATCGGCGTACATGCTTGGTTGGGAATGCTGGACGCAATTAGGAAGATTATTTATACATAATAGAAATAAAAGGGGCCCAAGAACTAAGGATTACCAAGGATTACCAAGAATTTTGATTTCAGTTATGTAACTTATCGGTGAGGTTTTCTGTTTATAATATTTGTCTTTCAGTTTTAAGCTTGATTAAGCTCAAACTACACAAGTCTAAGAAGTAAAAAACATTTTTATACAAGAGAAATTAATACTTCGGTTAACTTTTAAACCTGGGTTAGCGTTAACTGGCTTTCGAAAAACCCGGCCCCGGGGTGTTGGGTTATTAGGGTATTAGGGAATAGGGTTATTAGGGTTTTGGGTTTTTGGGTTATTGAGGTATTCGGGAATTACTCTTACACTTTAATATCCCAATACATGAATACCCCAATACCCTAATACCCTAATACCCTAATAGCCTATTAACCAAATACCCTAACAACCTAACGCCCTAACACTCGGGTTAAACTCTTTAAAAAGCTAGGAAGGACTTCACAATTTTCTCACTTTAAAACTCTTCTTACAGTTTATGAGGTTAGAAAATGTTTATGTCCATATTTTGTCAGGGTTAAATCTTATATACCTTAACAGAGGTAGTTAAAATAAATGAAGTAAGACTCATAATTCTCCCTTACATTTCTTCTGTACTTTGTCTGTTTTTAGCCGAGTCGGTTTTTCGGTATATCACAAGAGAAATCTCCCGCGATTTTGAAAGACAACCTTTAATTATTTGTTAAATAACAGAGGAGGTTCGTAACTACCTGTGTGGGAGACATGAAGGGTTGGTGTTCCTGTGCTCGCATTTCTTCCTGTTGGCCTCTCCATTCTGCTTGCCTTTCTGAACGTTTCTTGTTCATCCACTCTTTTAAGTACTGCCGGGCTTCAGGGCTGGGGTCCCTGCTGCATGCAGGGAAACAATGGACTTATTAGTAATCATAGATACGCAACGCGTGCAAAGTACCTATGTGAGATGTGGTCATTTCTACACATGTTAGGGTAATTATCTGACCTGATAAGCCGCACAATTTCAACGCTTCGAGTATCCCCTTGATATTAAGACCTTGGACTACCATTACAACTTCTCACAAGCTACTGCACTTCAAAAATAAATAGTAGGTTTTATAGTGGCATTTGTTCCCTGCCTAAAGAGAGTTTAGTCATGGAAGAATCGAGTTATCAACCAACCAACCTACCGAGTTCTTCGCACTTCTTTGTCTTGAAATATTTCTTTCAGCTTGTCTTGCGATAATGTTAAAGATTCCAATTGAGAAGCTTGAGGTTTTTCACTCCTAACGATAAGGAAAAACACAAACAAATGTATGAGTGTCATATCAATGTCTTCATATTGTGTTACTAGGGGTAGACACTTACGTTTCAGTGCTTCTCTCCAACCAGAAGTTTAGACCGCTTACTAACCGAGCTCTAGGTCCGTACTGTAAGTTACAGACGGAGATTTTCCCCCTTCGACTTATGACCGAAGCACAAAGCGCGTGAGCCATGAATCGAAGGGGATAAAAAATTAGGATCCGTGTCTTACAGTAGAGACCGAGAAAACGAAGTTAGTAAGAAATACGAATATCTCTCCCATGTGTCGGACGGTTCAAGTCACGCGGAACGTCTTCAAATGACTGACGTACGTCAAAAGCAAAACGATCAATTACGCGACGAAAACAGCTTCAAATTTTAGCGGGACGTACAGTAGAACCTAGCCCGCTAAATTGACCAATCACAGCGACCGTAGTAACCGAGAATTAAAATGAACATGGATACTAGTGGATTGTCAGGGTTACCTGCAAAGGTTTACCTCACTAGAAAAGCATTTACCTTTCACGATCTTGTGTGAACGAGGGCGCCTTTTCCTTGTCAGCGGATGTTTTCACTTCAGTTTCTGAAGAATCCTGCTTCTGTTTATGAGGCTGTTCTTGATCAGAATATTTTTCTTCCCCCTCGCTTGAGGCGACTTTCACTTCTTCGTCCTCCTGGTTCTGTTCGAAGCTTCTGTCTCCGTCATGTTTATCTTTTTCGCCGTCAATCTGTTCTTCGATGTCTTCATTATCAGGTTCACCTTCTTTGTTCTCTTCAACATCAGTTGCGGCGATTGCCTCGTCTTTTTCTGCGCGATCCACATCAACATCAATACTGTCTTCTACGTCTGTTAGTAATAAAGATTTTAAAAAAATCATAACGTTATCTAGCAAGCGTATGTCTTCAGCAATTCGATATAGAATATACCTTCTGTTTTCGGCAGCCTCGTGGCCGCTTGCCTTTCAGCCGAAGTTTTCCCCCCTCTTCTCCATGGCGCGGGGTCCCCCCATCTCCGAGGCATTCCCCGACGGGACTCTGCGGATCCCCTTGAGGACGAAGCTCTTGATGAGGGGTTTAACACTTCGTCAATACTCTGAATAGCAGATAGAAGCTGGAATATAAAAATAGATCAAACAGGCAGGGTTTATATTGACTTGAAACACTAAAGCCCCACAGCCCTGGGATTGTTTGATAAGCTTACCACGCGAGAACTTTTGAACTCTCTGTCCATATTGTGCGTGATTTGATCCATGGCTTCAATCCTTTCACTCATTTCTTTCATTCTCTCATTCAGGAATTGTGTTGATACAGCTCGTGCACTGGACTGGGGAGCTGTCGGGAAGGGAAGCGGGTAAAGCCTGGAAAAGAATCGAAGTTACTTCTAATTGTTTATTATGCTGTTCAAGGTGGTTCTAACTTTTAAGTCCGTGGATAAAACCCTAGTGTGTGACCATTCAAATGAAAGCTATTGAGCAGTACTTTCATGTGGTACTGTTTATTATGCTGTTCAAGGTGGTTCTAACTTTTAATTCTGTGGATAAAACCTTAGTGTGTGACCATTCAAATGAAAGCTATTGAGCAGTACTTTCACCTGATACCGTTTATTATGCTGTACAAGGCGGTTTTAACTGTTAAGTCTGTAGATGAAACCTTAGTGTGTGACCATTGAAATGAACGCTATTAAGCAGTACTTCCATGTGGTACCGTTTAATATACTTTACAGTATACTGTGCTGTGGTTCTAACAAAGTTCGCACTTTTGTACTGCTGGCGTATCGTTTACCTTTGTATAGGGACGTCCATGGAGTCCATCATGTCTACTGTGACTCTATCAGGTCCTTCCAGATGTCTCTCGTATTCTTGTTTGGCTCTCTCTTGTTGCATCTCTGGCTCGTAGTTTTGGCTATCTTCTGATACTTGAGGGAAAAGAGATCAATTTTTCCGTTTACTCCGTAATTTTAGTTTCGATTGAGAACTATACGAAACGCACGAGGACTGTTTCATCACATTTCGAAACACCTCGAATTTTATCAAAAATACCCCGCTTCATGTCGTATTTTCAACCCTCTTCCCAGTGTCTAGAAATGTGAGAAAATGTGCCCTCTTGTGTTTGTTATACTGGAGTCCCGATTTTTCGAACCTCTAAGGGAAATGAAAATTAGTTTGAAAATCGGGTAGCTCGAGAAATCTGGGGTAAAATTACAGTGTTTGATTGAGGGGAGAGAAGGGACTTTTGGTTCGAGTTACCGGAAGGTTCGAAAATACGAGGGTTTGAGAAATCGAAATTCCACTGTATAGCAAATGTACTCAATTGACTTGTTTCTTTACGCGACCACTGTAGCCTAGTTTTCGTCGCAGCCATTTTCAAAGTTGGAGAGTTGCGCGATTTACGGATGAACCAAACGACTGTGAAGACGATTAATTTAGTCTGGGTTTGTGGAGAGAGATAAACCAAAATACAAACGGTTTCTACCTGTCCTTGATGTAAGCGCTGTTTCTGCATCAACGCTCTCCGTCCTTTCGGTTTCTCGTTTTTCTTCATCCACTCCATCTGCAGAAGTCATAGGTGTACTTTGAACCTCTAACCACTGTTCATGATCTATATCAGCCACACTTAGAAACTGCCTCCCCCTGGTCGTTTCAGGAATTTTCGGTGCACCAGGAGGGGCACCGTCACGCTCACTTCCTACATTGACTCCAAGTTGCTTCCCTCGGATAGAAACAGGGCGATCAGTAGCAGCTTGGTCATAATCCACAGCAGCTTCAGGGGGGAGCCCTTCGGAGATCTCTATCATATCAACACCAACCTGCGTGTCTTGATCACGTTTGGGCATTTGAAGGTTAAGGAAAATGTCCGGTGGCAGAACTGGCGCGTGAGACGTCACGTGATCAGAATCAAAAGATTCTTTCTCCGTTTGAACGCCCGACGTTACCAGGTCTCTTCTCACTGGAGCTGGCCGCGCAGAAACCTGGTCAGTTTGAGAACTGGAATTAACTTTCAAAACATTATCTCCGATACGGTCCACCAAACCCGACTGAAAAAATCCCACGGATTTTACTTGCGATGGTTGTTTCCCTTCGTCAACTTGAATTCCCACGGTACTCTGCTCTCGGCGGGTTTCCGAAGGCTTTCGTATGCCATCTACAGAAGTTCTCCAATCGGGACTTCCCCTGCGATACGCGGCCACTTGCTGGTCGACTTCATGTAGTTTCCGTCCGATTCTTTCCTTGATATACCGCATGGAAGGCGGCCCCGGCATAATCTCCTCAAATTCCCCGGAGTTCAATTCTTCCTCCCTATCTTTGCGTCTTTTCATCGCCCCAGGCCCTTTAGTGCCACGATCAGGCACAGCAATCGGCTCTGGACTTCGCTCAACACGAAAATATTTCTCTTCTTCGGAACCATCAGAAGCTTGATCGGAAATTTCCGAAAGTTCTAATTCACTTTCGCTCAACGTAACGCTTTTCTTCAAACCTTTCTTTGAAACCTCTTTCTGTTGCGTACGCTGCTTGGTATGTATGGTTTTCTTAGGAATTGGACCTTTCTCCTTCTGTTGTTTTACGGGCAAAACTTTCTCAGTTTTTCTCGCTTTCTTTGCAGGTTGTACAGTAATGATCTTTCCCTGTGAAGATTTGCTGCGAGAAGGTGCACGTCCTCGCCTGCTCTTGAACAAGGGTGACGTAGAGCGAGGTCGAGCCTGCTTTTCCAAAGCCTGCCTTCTTCTTTGCCTGAAAATGGGTAAGGAAAGCGATTAGGAAATAATCATCTACGTGGTGTGGTTTTCTGGATAGTAAATGGAAAGAAGGCCTACAATAAGGCTATAAGATATTTCTAAGAGAACAAAAATAACACCCAAATTTATCTTCCCCAAATCATAATTACTCGAGACCCCCATCCCCCTCATAAAATCGTTTTTGTTATATCGTCCCCTTTATTCTTGGGCCTTGCGTACCCCTCTTTCTTCTCACCCTAAAGATAGTTGCTTTATAGGATTGTTTGGTCAATAATGAATTTAAACAAAACAATAAATCTCTTTTAAATGAAAGAAAAGCCTCTCCACCACTATTTTTTAGCGTAAACCCCAACTATTTGTTTCCCTAGGGAGCAGTTAGCCGGTAACAAGTCAGGATAAAGGAGGGGGCCTAGCAACCGTACCCTGCTAAACGCAACCTTGCTACAAAGCAATGTCAAACATGGATGACAAAAACTCCAACACAATACCTGTAGTTTCAACGAGTATAATACTTTCTATCTCCCAGTCAAGTCAGTTTTGGTCAGTGTTTGAAAAACCGGGTCGTGGTGTTTTGTGGCTAGTCTACAAACGTTGTCTATTTTGTCATTCTGATTGGCTTACCTGGAAGCTGTGTTTCTCTTGTCTTCCTCTACCAAATTCTCCTGAGGTTCAGCATGTGCCTTCACTAACTTCATTTTATTTTCCCCGGAGGGTCGTATGTTCTCTTTCTCATGGGGGTAGCGCGCAGGCTCACTAAAAGGTGCCAGCTTGTCCCTCAGTCCTCTCTCAAAAGCTAGTATTTTCTCCAAAGGAATAAGCCTTGGGGCCTCTGCTTGTCTTGGAGTTTCTAGGAGCGGCCATGCTTCACGAACTGTCGGCGGATTCTCGTAAAGTTTCATTTTACTCAAAGCGACTCCATTTGGGCGAGCCGGAGTTCCGGTCATGCGCAGTAACGCCGGCACTGGCACGGTAGCAGGCCCTTTTGGTCTGGCAGCGTTTTGCCAAATTTCTTTCTTGGGTTGGATTTGTAAGAACTTTATTTTACTCAAATCCGGGACTGCCGGTTGCGGTGTCGGGTTTGATTCGGGAAGATGTAACAACGGGGAGTCTTCGCTTCGCTTGGGGACTTGAAGAAGCTTCATCTTGCTCAAGTCAAGTTTAGTTGACGCGTCGACAACTGGAATATGAAGCAAGGGCAGAACTCTCCTTTGATTTTGATATTGTGTTGTTGGAGGTGGTGGATTGCCAACAGTGTAAGGATCTTGCTGTTGAAGTAAGGAAGCTTGTTGGTGTTGCAATAAAGGAAAGAAAGGACGAGGAACGTCTAGCTTTGGTTCCATGCTGGGTTCCGTTTGAACCCAGCCCGTTCTCTCATCAACGTTCCCGTCACCACGGGTGTTAGTCATTTGATCAGATCGATGAGTCACATGACCTTGGTCAGATGAAATCCCAGAATGCTGCAGTGTCTGCGAGGCAGCTGACGTTACCCTGTGAGGATCAGTTTGTGAGGCTGTTTCCGCACGGGTCGTTTGTTTTCTTTTGTCGCTAGATGGGATAAACCCCGAGCTCTGACTGTCCACAAGCGTTGGTATTCGGACAAGAGGAATGCCTGTCTGCGTGGCGGATGCCTGACTACCATCGCCTGGTCTGCAAGAGTAATGCAATGTATATGTGTAAAGTCCGTTCATACCCTTTGCCTACGATATCCATGTCTACTGACTCAACAGGTCAGTGCCTTTGTCCGCAGTGAGAGTTCGCCGTCGCTAATTTTCATCAACAATACTCTATCGCACTATACACCACCACAAGTGAATATTGTTTTCCACGCGTTCTCATTGGCTAACTCGGAGGTGATTATCAAAGTACTATTCACCCCCGAGCAGCCGAAGAGAAGTGTCCGACCGTTTGTCGGTTTATTGTCGAAAATGAGGTAATTATTTTGGTCCGCTTGTTATTCAGCTTTTGTGGTAAACAGTAAAACTATTATTTACCTTTGTGTCGGTGAATAGTGAAGGATATTTGCCTCGCCGCTTCGCTTTTTAGTCGTTTGTCTTTTGGAGCAGGACTGAGAGGAGACCAATTTGGTATGTAGTCATACGAATGACAAACGAGATCGAACCACCACTAAGCAGAAGCCCTATTTGCCATTTTCAATAACGACGAATCTGCAACCAGATTAATGATTTCTGATGTAGTTTTGATCAAAACAGTAACCTCACCTTACGACAAGAAGTAACTCCATTTGTCCTTGAGACACTAGCGCTTCTGTGGCTGAAGACTGACTCCACTCTGCAGGTTCCACTGTGTTCCTCTGCTTTGAATCGTGACTGGCCACTGTACCAATATCCTCTTGCTCTTGTTGTGCTACTGAAGATTTCTTTTTCTTTTTCGCTTGGCGTGATGGAGACGTCCTTCTTATGGGTTGTGTTGGGCCTGCAGGGAGTTGTGCTGCAAATGATGTCTTGTTAGTGGTCTTCTCGAATTCTGTTAACATAATTTAGAAAATAACGTAGGTTTAGCACACTAAATAGTTTGTTTATCTTCTGCTGTAGGGTTACACGCAAAATGCCGCGCGGAACGTATCGCGATTCATAGTTTTGCTAACGAGAGAGACGCGGATAGACAAGAGTACACAGGACTCCAATTTGGTCTGTGATAACACGAAGGATTAAAAAGCGAGTCTGAGTTTTTTAATCACGAGTATTTGACGAAATAAAGGGCTCTTGTAGAAATGACTAAAATTCGAGACAAAATTCGAGGACGAAATTTAGTTAAGGTGAAATTTGTGAACCAACTGTGACAAGTTGAGTATATCAAGAACAACCAAGTTTCTTATGGGCATATTAGGCACTGTATCTACTATTTTTTCAAGCGCTCTTTAAATTCTTCTCTTGCTCCAGAATAGGTCTTCGATTTTATTTCTCCGTTTTCTCCTTTGTTTTAGTTTCGATTGAGAAGATATATCAAACGCTCAAGACAGTGTTTAACCGCATTTCCAAAGACCTCGGAGTTCGTAAAAAATACTCCGCTACGCGTTGTATTTCCAACTCTCTTGGGTGGGAAATTTGCTCAAACATGGTCTTTCGTGTTTGATGGATTATATCGAACGTATTACCTTGAAAGGGTTGTTTCTCCCAGTTAGGTGCATCTTCTTCAGATCTTTTCTCTGCCTGTTCTTTCTCTTCATCTGAGATTACCTCCTTTTTACGTTCTTTCTTTTTGCCTTTCCGTGAGCGTTTCGTTTTTGCGGGAGTAGAAGTTACAATTGTTTTGACCGAGGATCTTAACTCTATAGCGAGAAAGAAGAACATTGGCAGTAGATAAATAGCAATGACCCTGAAAATAAAGTTCGGCATACACCACGTTGTGGGGTCGTGAAGCAGGGACAAGCCTCTTCGTGTGTACCCATGGGACGCACCTTGCATGGACAGTATGCACGCTGATGCGCACAAAGTGGATATTGATTCATTTCTATATTGCAGCGAGGTCAGTTTGCAGGAGCAGTACACACAATGCGACATCGAAAAATGAGTTCAATTTGTCCCTGTTTCATGACGCACGAATCCAAAACAGCCGAATTTCACGCAACATCTTTCGTGGACAAAATGTTGTCCCCGTAGCAGTCATTTTTCGCAAAAATGGACATGACACACAAGGAAAACTGTCGCTACAACATGCCCACTCTTCAGGAGTGCGTGCCGACCTTAAAGGAGCTATGCCACGGTTTGCGCACCTTGAAAAGTTTAGCCTACACTTTTCAAGTTCGTCGTTTGTAATCCAAGTCAATCTTCTCCATCCTTAACCATCCTTGTTCCTTTATTGTTTATTATAATCTCTTTGGTGTTTGTCTATCTCAGTAGAATACTATTTTCAGGTTTCCTTCAATTTAAAGGTAATTTTGTACGTGGCCAAAATAACTCAAAATACCGTGACATAGCTCCTTTAAAGTTCGGTCATGCTCTAGTATGTGTCAGTAACGAGACCTTATAATTACATTTGTACCTGTATCAGAGTAATATGTTGTTTGGCTGCCAGGAACAACAACAGGTCTGCCATTGTCTTGCAGAAAATGTCGCTTTTTTAACGCACCACTGAAGTCCTTTTCCTCGTCCGTTGTAGGACTCTGTACTACGATGTTCGGGATATTTGGTTCACTGTTTGATTTGGGAATACGATCCAGACGCTGAGTGACTCGTAGATCCTTACGTAATGGTCTTGCGAACGGCCGTTCCTCTTGGTGAGCCTTTGTTGGTACAGACCTGGTTGGTTCTGTTGTCTCACCTGCCAGACTCCTCGCGTCACCTTGAGATTTTCGAAGCATATCTGGAGTTGATTGGTGATGATGGCTGTCTTGTAACCTTTGATCTTCACCCGCTATGCTATTTCGTTTCGTTGCTCTGTTTGCAGACCTTTGAATGTTGGAATCGCTCAAGACTTTTCGCAAACCTTTTGGAGGCGTCGTGGCATCTTTCAAAACGGAAGGACGCTCTGTTGCGACATCAGAGATCTTCTTTTGTGGAGAAATCTTCGGTCGGATGACCTTGATATCAACCAGAACTTCTGTCTCTGATACCCAAGGCCAGTAGACATTCTGGAGCAACCACAGACCGTTGATCAGTAGTGGAAGAGCTACATGAACGCGCATTACTGGATGCGACTCGTTTGCACCAGGAATACTAACATCAAAATTACTTGAAGGCAATGACGAACCCTCTAAGGACCATCTACTGAGCCAAGTGAGACTCGGAAGTAATTCAAGCATCAAACTTCCAAGGGTCCTTATCCCAGGAAGGGAGTCTAATCCTGCGACATCATTGAGGCTACTGCTCCTCTTTATCTCCGCCTCTGAGCCCAAACTCGAAGGAGGGAGCTCCGGTTTAGACCTGGACGATCGCACATCTGTGAAGCTCTGGCTCCTGAAAAGGCTGGAAGGACCATTGATGGGCTTAGCTGCAGTATCGCTGTGAGCTTTCTGTTGTAGCGCGGCCAGAGACTTTGTGTCTGAAGCTAAGAGATGCTTGCTGTACGAAGAGAGTAACGGTACAGGATAAGGAGCTTTGTTGTGTTGTGTCAGCACAGTTTTGGAGACAGTGATCATGAAGAACGTGTCTAAAAACTGGAAATACGACGGCTGTGTCTCAAACAGAGCTGTTCCCACTGCTACAGCCTGATCTCCATGTCTTGCTACAACACCTTCATCATCAGCTGTAGCCTTCTCAGACGCATCGTCCACCTCGAAAAACTGCTCGCAAACTCTGCCAAAGAGTTTTTCTCTATCCATAAGCTCCTCTTCCCAATCCATGCACTTCTTGCGATAATACACTGAGAGTGGTTCATCAGCCTGGTCTTCATTTAACTCGCTATCTTCTCGCAAACTAACGCCTCGGAATTGAGCCATGAGCCTCTTGAACTTAGCTCGTCCACTCGTTGTTTGTACCACGTCAGGGTCGTTAAAGAACTTAGCGGTCAGTTCTGCTGTTGCATAGCTGGGTGGCAATTCGGATAACAGCGTTAGTAAGGTGTCGTTGATCTTGTCTGTGGCTCCAAGCAATGAACTGAAAGGACTCAGTCTTGTGGTCCACAGGAGGGTCTCCCAACAGATGGAGTGGATTGTTGAGGCCTCCTAGCGAAAAAAGTGAATACATTAGCCTACAAGCGAACACACAGATAGATGCTCTTATCTCTTTCTCCAGATTCACACGAAATCTCTTTCTGACGTGTTGGGCGTATGAAAATGGGAAACAATTCGCAGAGTTGAAATAAAACAAAAAAAACACACACAAAAAAAACAGAGCGGTATCAAACACAGACCTAGGGTACTTACCATTTACATGGGAAAACCGAAAATTCCAGTTGGAAAATCAAATGGTTCGCGCCATTCCGTTTGGGAAGCTTCAGAAAATATGGGCTGTGATTTGGGTTGATGCTATTTTTCTGCTCTTTTTAGTCTCTCTAGCTGATGTGGATATACTTTATAGCGATTCCCTCTCCCGCAATGTTCAATTTAATTGTTTAATGTTTATGCCTGAAATTTCCAACCGGATGGTTTTTGTAAATGGTAAGCACCCCTAGAGAATCCGAGTCACCTTGTTTAGCCCTAATAAACAGAACCACATGAAAGAACTGCTTATCAGTTTTCAATTGAATGGTCCCACATTAGGGTTATATCTACAGAAAGATAGAATAACCGTGTACAGCATAATAAACAGTACCACATGAAAGTACTGCTCAATAGCTTTCATTTGAATGTCACACACTAGGGTTTCCTCCATAGACTTAAAGATTAGAACCACCTTGTACAGGATAATAAACAGTACCACATGAAAGTACTGCTCAATAGCTTTCATTTGAATAGTCACACACTAGGGGTTTTACATTGTAGAGCCTAATAATCAGCACTGCACGAAATTACTATTAACGTGTACATACCTCCTCACTGCCCGTTGATTGGCTCCGCAGCTGTCTGTATTTCCTGGATGATTTACTCATCTTATCGCGTGCATGCAATAACCACATAATCGAACAGAATTCACGAAAACTGCACAGGACACTCCCAATCGAAGATGACAGCTTTTCATCAACTTTATCTTCTTGATGGCCAGAACTTTTTTTGCCTGAAATACAATAATGTCAAACTAATTATACCTTACTGCACCATCAAACTAGACGAAACGTGGCTGAAGGGTCTAGTTATTCGAACCCTGGCCCTGGTTATTGTTTACGTTTTCCTGAGAAGTTTAGCCTCAATTTGTCAAGTTCGTCGTTTGTACCTTGTTCCTTTTTTGTTTATTATTATCTCTTTGGTGTTTTCCATCTTAACAAACTGCTATTTTCAGGTTTCCTTCAATTTAAAGGTAATTCTGTACGCTGCCAAAAAAACACTCAAAATACCGTGACCGAACTCCTTTAATGTTCTAAGCACAGTAAAAATCTCAAATCTTCTTGAAGGAGCATTTACCACTCTATTGACTCAACAATTCCGAATTGACCAATCAAAACAAAGGACTCGGCAAGTTACCTTTTCTTTTGGGTGACACGTGACTTCCTCTACCAGCTCTTCTCTCATGGAAGCTGAATCCTCGATTAGCGTACCCAGCCAATGAAGAAGGCAAAGGAAACTCTGAATCTGTTCTGCTCACATTGTACCAGCTCTCTGTAGTGACGATAAGCTGTTCTGTGTACCACCTCACACAGGGTACCAGGCAGTTAGAAGCATTCAGCAAAAGAAAGATTTTCTGAACAATGCTGGCAACTTCATTACGGAGTTTCTCCTCTTTCTCGGCAGCAGGCGATACTATTTCCTAAACAGAAAAAAAGAAACGTTTAATCTTAAATTAACAAATAACATTTTAACGCATATCCTTTACAACAGAAACGTAGTTCATTTTGCTGATGTGATAATTCAGTTCAAAGAGATTTATTAAACACACTTTGTACCAATACTAAAGGAATCATAAAATGTTTTTTCGAAAGGTGATAAATGAGCTGGGACGTGCCATTCTTTTTCTGAAAACGTATAATTTTTTCAACGACCTAGCTCCCAGCCCCATATGTGTTCTATATGTGTCCTCAACACCCCCTCTCCCCCCACCCCCTTTCGTGGCCAATCCCCTTAGGCATAAGCTCACTCGATGAGCAGTTTGTGCTCTTAGAGCAAACGCCGGGTCAAAACTATTGTTTAAATTAAAAAAAAACCCTTCCCCCTCGAGGACCTCCCCCCCCTGAACATTTAACAGAAACCTGGGACCTTAACGGAATAACGAAAGTAATTACCTTCTTCAGATTCATTGGTTGTGGGCAGAATGACGGAGGGTAAGGCAAGTAGAACTCCTCTGGAACTATCCACTCGAACAACGACGTCACTTGCTTTAACTGGCTTACTAAACCAGTTAAAATCGACGGCGCTAAGTCAAGACCAGCCACTACTCCAGCCTCCAGGATCCTGGACACCTCTTTCACAATCTTGTCATCCACTTCAATCCCAAAGTCCACAGCACTTTGTTTGGACCTTTGGCTCTTCCGTGCTGTTGTGGAATGAGCAGCTGACTTGTCTTCAGCAGAACTGTCTGGTTGTTCTTCTCCTGAAGAGGTGGTTTGCTTGAAGGAAGGGTTAAGTCTTGACATAGCTATTGCTTGAAGTTTAATGTCTTCTAGTGGTGCTGGGAACGCCAGCTGAATCTGTGGATCTGAAGCGGTTTGTGAAAATCTAGAGCTCAGCGCATCACTTGCGAAAGAAAGCAACATGGCGTTTTTCCAATCCCCCAAGTTCCTAGCTAACCACGCCCCTTCCGAGACCAGCCCAGATACAAGCAGTAACTCTAACGTGTTGTTGGCACTCCAGAGCTCATAGAGACCCTGGTCCCGGACAGCTTGAGACACCTTGGCCCTATCGAGTCCAATATGTTCCACTGCTTGAGGACCCTCCTCAAACCTGGCACCAATGTTCTTTTGAGCCTTTTCGTGAAATGGCGGAAGAGCAGTAGGTTGATATGGAGGGTACACATAAAGGGAAAGGTTTGAAAAATACGCCGACATGAACCTGGCAAGAGTCTGCACCACTTTGAGACCTCTGTTATCCGTGACCCTAGCGATGGGGTAGTTCTGAAGCAAGATATCCATGCGATGATTTGAATTTGTGTGATGGCTATGCGCTTGAAAAGAACCTTGGGTATATGGAAGTAGTGAAAAGTTGGTATTGCTTTGAAATTGTTCACACGAAAACGCCGGCTCGATCAATGAGTAAACGAGATCCAAGGCAGATCTGAGGTCGTACTGCTGAAGCTGCATATAAAGAATCGACAAAAGGGTTTTGGAGTCCTGTTCGGTTACATGACTGTTCGGGCTTCCCATAATAGACAGCTCCCCTGGGGAATGTTGGGATTGTTGACTTCCCATGTTGTCCCGAGATGGCGACCCGTATCTCCTCGACGGTACGGGAATTTGCCCTTGGACTCCAGTCTCCTGTAGACTAGATCGTCTTCTGGCGAACAAAGAGTCTTGGGATCCGTCAGGCGGTAGGTTGTGGAAGCTGCCTTCCAAGTAGGCGCTGACGCCTGGAAAGACAAAATTTTACAAGATCAATAAGCAATAAGGTTAAATATTTTTTAGGCATAACATAACGACAGGAACCAAAGGAAGAAAAAGACTTTCAACAGGGCTTTTCAAGTTTAGTATACACTCATCAAGTTTAAACAAAGGAAATCATGACCGTGACGGTGCTTGGATATCTGATCTTCATTAGCATAGTTTTTTACGATTTTAATTCTCCGTTTTCTCCTTAGTTTTAGTTTCGATTGAGGAGATATATCAAACACTCAAGACAGTACTTGATCTCATTTCCAAACACCTCGTCGAAATTCGTCAAAAATACTTCGCCACGCGTCGTATTTTCAACTCTCTTCTTGGTGATTGGAAATGCGGCCAAATACGCTCTTCGTGTTTGATATAATAATTACTTCAAGCACCATTAGCTTGACTCAGCGCATTAGAAATAAAAATTCTCCTTAATGCTTATGATAATTACATGAAATTTTGTGTTTTCCCTACCTTGTAAAAACGAAACAGCAGACAGTAAAAAGACAGATTGAACAAAGGCATTAGTTTCTAAAAAAACCGTTGGGCTGCGTGGGCAGGCAAGTGAAAAACTTAGCTATTTATCAACTTGAAATTGATAATGGTAAATTAACCGACTTAAAGAGTATTTGTAGCTGACGTTTAGCCGGCAGTGCAGGCGCTTTCCTTGTGCCCACGAGTTATGGGTTTCAACTCGCGATCGAGTAGATTCGCCGCCATCTAATTGTCTTAAGAAAACTCCTCTTTTAGCCTCACTCCTACTCCCTATGACGTCTTTTCATCTTTCCCCAAGCTTCTTGTGAGGTTGAATCCAAGATTAATTAAATTGCGCTCGCTCGCCAAAATACGCCTGCATTGCTGGCTAGCTGACGTTTCGAGTGTTACCCCTTCGTGAGAGCAAAGTGCTGTGCATTGCTGTGACGATTCAGGATGAAATAAAACGCAGGTCTTGGGCTAACTAACATATGCCGTCTGTAAAACATGCAGAAAAGAGGATTCCTTGGCCCGTAAAAAGTTAGACTACGAGTAGTCCCTCTTTCGCTTTGCCCGTCGTGAAGACGCGAAAGAAAACCGCGGTCACGCTCGACAGACAAAGCGAAAGAGGAACAACTCGTAGTCTAGAAACAAATGTGAAAAGACTCATTTTCAGCCCTCTGGAAAAAGAAAATGCCCTTTACATCTAGAGCTCACCCTCGACATCCTCCTGTTTTACAACTGTATTACTTGGAATCTTCACACCAAGCATCTGTAATTTCTCTTGAATTTCACAAAGTAATTCAACCATTTTCTTCTCAACTGTTCCTTTACTTTCTCCGTCTTGAGCCGAGAACAAAGAACTTCGTCTTCTTTGCATCTTCTTACAACACTCTGAGGTGAAATTATACAACAGAAGCCATGATCCACCGAGATGCGTTTGACACAAAGATAGCTGTTGTGCGTGCAGATTTAAACTATTCGTGTCACTGTCTAGGGAGCCAGTAGCTTTAACTGAAGGGCTATTGACAACAGTAGCTCCTTCGAAATTCTCTTCTCTCTCTTTCGTGGTAGATTCTTGTTGATCCTGTCTCTGTTGTGAAGGAGGTTCATGGCCGGGTAGATGTGACAGTTTTTCACTGCTTGACGTGTAGACAAGACCAAGGACTCGTTCTGCTAGTTTTAGCACTCGTATACAGCTGACAATTTTGTAGACAGCGCTGGTATCTCTTAGGAGCAGAACTTCTCTTACGATACCATGCGTGAGATGGAACGCCCAGGCGAATGCGTTTCTGTGAGTAGAGTCCCACTGGAAAACTTCTAAAACTATTCGAAAATATGCTAAAGCCCTGGAAAGTTGCAAGTCGACAACTGGACTAGAACTTCGCCTTGTTGATAAATCGCCAACGGATGAAGAAAAACCTCTCGCTGAACTGTGTAACTGTGGAATGCCCTCAGCACTTCCAAGAAGGAACTGAAAGAATTTTTTCACCACGTTTACAGTGAGGTCCATAGCAGGACCAACGTCTTGTTTCCAGTTCACACCACACGCGGTTCCCAGAGCCAAAGCCACGATGGAAAGGTTCTGGGCGTGAGAAATGGCGTCCAGGCTCCCAGGTTCGTACTCGTGAAGGGAGCTCTCGAGTTCCGGGTCATTCAGTCCAAAGAAACTCATGCCTTGATCTCCACTTGCCAGGCCGTAACCTAAACAAAAACCAAAAAATGAAAAGTTAACTCTCCCAACTGACTGCCATATGTTTCTTTCAATTTTGGTTGTAAGAATTTGGCGGTAGATCAGGACGTTGTCAAAGAGTTGTACATCAGAAGTGCACAACACTGCAAAATGTGGTGCCAATTGTCTCCAGATGATTTTGTTGTGATAGAAGCACATGAAACGTTGCCTTGTGTAAAGACATAGACAATCCCTTTAAGCTCTTTAAAAAGGATGACACGTTACCTGTTTACGGTTATTAGACATTTTAAAAGCGAACACCAAATTTAACCGCAAGTTTTCAGCAAAGTCTAATGAAGGATCATCCTGCAAGCACAGCCTTTTCTTACGGTACATATACATTGTACCGAGAAGATAAAGCAAAAAGAGATAAAAGAGGCTCTGCCCGCAGGGTGATGAGGGAATCCATAAAACGTTCTTCTCCTTGTGAACAAAACAATCGATGTGGTTATCTTGACCGAGGATGCTATGCCGTAAAGGTTTGAGCTTAAACTTACAAAAATTTGTTTCGAATTCTTGTTGTCAGCGTTATACCACTTTCTCAGTAAAATGACAAAAGCTACAACTGCACCGCATGTCTTTCGCCAGAATGACTTTGGTTCAATGCTAGTCGTACTAGAATCTACATAAAGCGGTTTTTAACTGAGTGTCGTAAAACCAAAACCAAAGTAATCACTCTGGCCAATCACAAAGGAACAATGAACCAATCAAAACTCAAACTAAATACGTGTGGCTGACGCAAAGCGCGGGAAAATGTATGCGAGTGAGTCACGATTGGTTTTGGTTTTGCTTCTGATTGGATGAAAAAGTGGCGTGAGATTTTCAAGCCAATCGCGTAGCGTAGAAACACATAAACAATAGGCCATTTTTGATGTATTAAAATTCTAACTCGGTTCTAATGTATACAGGCAAAAACTAACGATAGACAAATCCGACGTTTCGGCGACATTTAATTAGTTTCCCTTGACAATGGCGCCAAGATGTCGCCGAAACGTCGGATTTGTCTATCGTTAGTTTTTGCCTGTATATGTTTATCTAAATCATTGTTGATTAGGGTTCTAATGTAAAGCTTTCTATTTACTGACCTGGAACAACAGATGACCCTGTGGAGTTGTTTTCACTTGGAGCGTCTGACAAGAACTCTGTGGAAGTCACGCCGCGTGACACGTTAGCTTCCGACTGCATGATGTTAATTCTGCTGACAGAGGACACTCGAGACAAGTTCCCAGATTGAATCTCTACATCCACATCCGGGACTAATCTAAAAAAATAATTACAGTAATAATTTTGGAGGAATTTTTGTGTCGCGCCAAATGCCAGTCTATTACAAGTTAACACTGAGGGGTCCAGTCTGCACATTTACACCCCCTCCCCCAACCTCACAGAATATAGGTGGTGATTAGTTTTACATCTGGATAGAGCGGTTTTCAATTGAGTGTTGCAAAACCAAAACCAAAACCAGTTACTTACCTATTAGACTACTCAACCAATCTTGACCTGTAGTAAAACCAAAACCAAAACCAAAACCAAAGTAATTGCCTGATTACTTTCGACGCTCAGTTGAAAACCGCTCTAGTTTGCTAAAACTGACAATTTCCTCAGGAATATTATTAGTTTTGCATGTCTGGTTTGATTGTTGAGGTGAAGATAACCCTGAAAAGGACTGTTGTATGTGGCTAACGTTCTCACAAACTGGGAGAAAGTCATCCTCTTAGTCAAATAAAATCGCTTTTAAAATGCAGTGCACACCTCGTGATGTCTCTCATGAAGCCTGTCATGATACCATGGTAACTGGCGACAGGCGGTAGCTGCATTACTGTTACTAGGTAACCATCAGAGCTCAGAATGACTGGCAGGTGAGGATGCACGGCCACAGAGAACCTCTGGGAGAGGGGGTCCTTTTCTGATGCGCATGATTCTGATGAGTCTGAATGGAAGGCATTTGTGGAGCTCCTGCAAAGAAAAAAAACATAAACCTTTTTACTCACAAGATTGTGGTTAAACAGACGCTTCTTGTATGTAACAAGCAAACCACGAAATAATGCAAAGCTTCAGCAAGGGCCTCACAGGGGGTGGGTTGTGGGTAGCATGTTTCCTTGATCTCTTAAAAATTTTCTCCCTTGTTTCCTATTAATAAATTCCATTGTTTCCTAAATTTTTTGCCAATGTTCCTCTTAATAGAAACATTTTGTGTCTCGGGTTTAAAAAAGGGCCAAAAACTGCTCAAAACTGGTACATTTTTGGCAGGTTTGTCCTGACTGTAGGTACTCACTGAAATGTTATCTTGGGATGGAGTGGCAGGAACAGTGCAGGACCCGTGTGTAAAGAACAACCTTCTGTGCAAATCTCCAACGGTTCACCAAGCTTGGTTAAAATAGCCACAGAGCCACGCCGAGTGATGCACAACACCAGAAGACTATCTCTGGTCCAAGCCATGTCGGAAATCCACCAGGATCTGAAGATTGAAATGGATGTAGGGGTCAGAGATTTAATAATAATATTATATGTAATCCTAAGTTTGGCATCACTGTTGGCAGCTGCAGTGACTTAGGAGTTAGTGCATTAGACACAAAATCAAGTGGTCTGGATTCAGGCATCACTGTCTAGAGTGTTTGAATAGGGCAGTTTATTTTCACAGTGCCTTTTTCCACCCAGGAGTTTAATAAATGGTTACTGGCAATCTGTAAAGGAAACCTGGTTGGCCACAAACCAACTGGTGCTGAATTGTCATGGCTGAGCTCAGTGAGGTAAAACTCATTGAGGTGAGGCACTATGTCATCATTGGCATTGGCTCGTGTCCGAGCATCAATTTCTTCTAACAGAAAGGTCTCCTCTTCTTTGATGGCCTCGGAGGTGATGCACTACATGTTGCACAAAATGGGAATAAATGGAATGGGACTGTACTTGCCTTATGTCCCACAGGGGATGAAGAGGAATAAGTAAATAAGTAGTGCTATTAAGGGCAACTGGACAAAGTAGCAGTGGGTAACTTATTAACATGTACTAAAGCATTCCATTCAAGAGTCAATACTCAGCAGTACTCTTTAAAATTCCTTGTCATTTCACAGCAAAGAAACTAGAACAAGCTTCAGCTATGTGGGCCTTTTGACCTGACTGCTGAATTTAGACACGGTACCTTTCCAGCATTTTTATTACTTTAGCCTACATAGAAGGATTGATTACCAGCCGTTGTTCAGGAAAGGAGTGAGAGCTGCCTCTGAAGGAGCAAGACTGGACTCGAGACAATGGCGGAAGAGGGCCTAACTTCAACCTATCCGGGGTTGTGCACTAGAAGCGCCTGGGTGCCACAGGTGATGAACTGTTGCCTTTGGGTGACTGGAAAAACTTACTTTTTTCATATAAGCTTACGTGCTGGGCACCCAGGATTGCATGGTCAGGAACCATTGGGTTTGTAAGTTTTCTTGGATCACAACCTTGGTATCCTTTAAAAAAAAATCCATCTTTAGTTAAGAAATTTTCATTTAGCATGCTTTCCTGGCGATTATCAGATTGTTAATAATCACAATTTTCCCAGATGGCCCAATGCCCATGTGCTGTGCAAAATAATCTGACAAAGAACAAGAATCAGTTTAAGATTGTAGACTAACTTTCCAGTAGGAGCGTGTCCATTGACATTCAGTTTGGCTCCACAACCCTTCAAGTCCGCAATCACTGCTACTGCCGTCTGTGACAGGGAGTAAAACATAACTCTGTTGTGTGCCACAAGCTTCTGGTTCATTGCTAAAACCAAGACTTGTCCATCTGGTGATATCCTAGCAATGTATGCCTTTCTTGCCTTGATAACTCTTTCAGCAGGTGTCAGGTTGTACAAAGAATATTTAAACGTGTGCCATGTTGGAGTGAAAGATGAATCAAGACCTGCAGTAAAGTTCACAGTGACACACACTCAGGTTAATATAACTAAAATCAGCCAATCAGAAACTGAACTATGTCTTTTAATTATTGCTGGTCAAAGAGTTTTTAGTTTTTGGCTTTGGATTGGAAGGATCATGTGTACTAAAGGCATCTGCAGTTGAGTGTTGATCAATGCCCTTGATTAATACTAGATCGACATCTTGATGGACATTTTGATTGACACTCAATCAACATCTCAATCAATACTAGGTCAACACTCGCTTGACATCTCATTCGGAAGTCGATCGAGAGTCAACTAATTTTTGCAGATACAGGTGTACACCATCGAGTGCTGATCGATAGAGTGTTGATTGGGTGCTGATCTTGATCTTGATCTTGTCGGTCTAGTGTCGACCAAGAACCAATTGAGATGCTGATCGGGTGTTCTGGTTGAGATGTCAATCGAGGGTATTGAGTGACACTCAACCACGGATGCCTTTAGTAAACATGATCCGAAGGGATAACATCTCTACTGCTCTTTTTCAAATCATTAAGTTGTGTCATATACATGTGGCAGGTTAAACAGGTCAAAATGATTTTAAACCAGTTTCAATTGTATCTTCCTTTGTTCCACATTTATTACCATAATCCTAAAACAAAGAAAAATACAAATTGAACTAGTTTGAAATCATTTTGACCTGAAATCATTTTAGACTACAACATACACAAGGCTTCAACATACCTTGATTTCCAGCTTGCCTTTTAAACAAGCAGCTCTCAAATTGTGCTTTCTCTGGGCAAGTCTTTGTTTACTTTCTTGATTAAATTGGCAGACGACATTGCCTGGGTCTTGCCCATTGGGCAAGAGAGAATGAAAAGTAACTTGCCCCAGATGACCAGATGGCATTATTTCAAGCCCTGTTATTAAGTACTAGACAGTTCTTTTCTGTAGATGTACAGGTCACCTGTTACTAGCAAGGGCTGTATCAGTTGACCCAGAATCAATGTTCTTCCATTACAGCCCTTGCACCTGAGTTATATGAGAGACATACATGCATGTTGACAACCAGGTACAGAGAGTAAAGAAGGCTTTGTACAGATCAAGTCTTTACCTTCCTCAATTTGGGACTTGGAGTCACCTTCTTGGAAGTTGTAGTTCTTTTCGGGCCATAATAAGTGAAGTGTTGTGACATGAATTCTGTCAACTTTGTTGAAAACCCAGGAGAGAGAACAAGAAGTACCACAAACCTTAAAAAGAAAATCCAAAGTGAGCAGTTAGAACTGATTAACTTCTTCAGACAGTATAATTTTGTGGTTATTGAAAGATCAGACTATGCCTCTGCCATCATTTCTCCAATTCCTGAGTGTTTGCAATCACTGTAACGTTTAAACTGGGCAACACTGTGTGCAAGAACATTGTAGTGAAACTGTAACATATCAAACTCTCACCCAACAGTTCTTCATTGTTTTTAATTATAATTTTGTGGTCATTGAAATATCAGGACTATGCTTCTGCCACTTACACACAACCTCTCAAGCGTGTTATGCTCTTACTGTTATTGTGTTTAAATAAAGGATCTTACATAGTAATTACTTAAACTTACTTACTTACTTAATGATTGTACTTTGGATACTTTGGAATTGTTGCATTTCAACCCCGCCCCCCTCCCTTGCCCCCTAAACATTCAACAAAAATACTGCATGCTTCAATTTCATGGGAAGGGTTGGAAGGGATTTCATTAAGGACCAGGCAACAGGCAAATTGAGCAGCTGTGAGGATGATTTTGCCCGCCTGGTTTGACCATCTAGAAGAAAGTTTTTCTTACAAAAAAGGTCATTTAAAAAAGTGTTGCCCTCCTGCTAAAAATGTAAATGAAACCCCTAGGGGAGGGGGGAGGGGACACGGTGTTGGCAGGTTACTAGACTTCAGGTCCCCTCATTAGTAAGTTTAATAACTAATTAAAACATTACAATTATAACGTTATAATTTTAATGTTATTTTCTTCAATCTCTAGGAAATGGTTGCTCTAAGAATAAAATGTGCATTATTTGAGGCTTACTGTGTCAGTAAAGAACACTCCATCAATTGCTGTCTCTTTGTTTCTTTCATCTGGTAAAATGTAATTTCCACACTGAATCTGATGCCAAGTGCCCTTCAAGGAATCACCAACTGCTGGTCACATGCAAAGAAATATAAAGAAACCCACTGAAAAAATGGACCAATTACAATTTTTAAATAATTAGACAGTATGACACAATCTTTCTTGAAGTTAGTTTTTGATGAAAATGATACATAATATAAAAAAATTCACTTTTTACATAGCTTTTTCTTACAATATATGCAGCACATACCACTGGTGGTGTTCAAGGCTTCGTTGCTTTCTTGTGTTTCCCAAAGAAACACCTGACGAGACCCTGACAATAGCAACACTTTTTTGCCACAATCTGAAATGTATAGCAGTGGGTTGTTGTGTTCTAGAAGATAGACAAAAATAAGCAATCACAAGTTATTAAAAAACAATTACAAAAGAAAAAAAAGACTTTGTTTTTGTCTTTTTTTCTGACTGTTATTGAATTGCTGGCCAGCTTGAATAATTTTAATTAATGACTTAAGGTAAAATAACTACCTGGGATGTAGCAAAGAAAACACTAAGCCGGCTCATAAATTCCCTGGATTTACAACTCCATAGTAAACCAAGGCTTTCTTTTCATGTGATATTTCAACTGGATTTAACTTCTCTTTCAACTGGTGTAATTAGCTGGCAGCCAGCCCTAGGCTACATCCCTGAAACACTATCTAATTAACTGAGTCTCAAGTGGTCTGAGTTTTGAGAGTCAACAAATGCAAACATTTACTGATATTATGGCTCTGATGTAATCTGTGTAAGCTGCTGGACTGGCAGTTGCTTAATCCTGAAATTTTGCATGCAAGTAACAACCACATCAAAGATATGACATGGATCTCTGACTAGTTACTAAAACAGCACTTGATCTGAGTAAATCACTCTGACTTGTCTCTTGAGTTTGGAAAGAGCCGAGCATGCGAATAGAGATATCTCATGTCTGTCTCCTAACAACAGGCTAAAAATTTAGTTTTATTGTTGAAAAGCTGAAATACAGTTAACATCCAAGAATCAAGGTGACTTACTCGTTCCAGGCTGGACATTTCTTATCTTATCCAACACAGCTGTTAATTTAACTGTTGCTGAACTTTTGTTCCAGATGAAAACTCTCCCAGAGTTCAATGTACCAGCAACAAACAAACCTGTAAAACAAGAGAGACATTCAGTGAGAGGATAATGCAGTCAGTCAGTCATGACAGTCAGTGACCCAGACACTCAGTCAGTCAGTTGTCAGTCAACCACAGGAATCAACACAACGTAGGATTTTAAAAAAATTTAGGGGAAGGGGAGTAGGGAATTCCTTACCACTTGGTGAGATGCCAAACGCTTGCACTTCTTCTAGATAACTTTGCAGCAGAGGAATTTTTTTCTTTGTTTTTCCTGATGGCAAGTAAAGTTGACTGAGACGGTGAGAGTCAAACAAAAATAGATCTCCAACATCCTAGAATGTGAAATAAAACAAAACAATGACAACAACATATTAACCTTTTGTTTTTTGACCATGAGTCCAGTTTAGAAATGCAAAAAGGTTTTGCTTCAAAGTGCTAATCAAAATCAATTCAGCAGAAAATTCCCATGGTCTACTGATTCACTTTGTCCCTATCTACTATTCAGACATGGCAACCATCAGGCGGAAATAACTTTTCTTGATTTTTAAGCACTTTAAAAAGTGCTTCAAGCTTAATGAACGAAAAAAGAAAAAAAAAAAATCAGTTTTTCGACTTCTGCTGACCTATGTTTGATAATTAGTAAAATTCACTCTTAAAACACACTATGGTTTCATTCATGTTAAAGACAAAACAACACCATTATTCTGTACATTCAATTACTTCAGAAAATTTTATATGATGGGACAACTAAAATTTGTACTAATAAAAGATAAATAAGGCTGCCTTGTTATCTTCAAATGAAAGCCATAGAGATTATAGTTTGGTGACCAGTGGCATGCAATCCAGGCCGATATTATCATTTGTTGGCAACTTTGCAACATTGTTATGCAAATGACAACCCTGTCACGCAATATTGAGTGAAATATGAAACTTGTCAGACATGTCACCCCAATATATTACTACAGGATTATGTTTTCATTTTTTGAAACTGTGTTTTCTGACAGACTTCATGTAAATACATTCACTGGATACCGGTAGATCAAATGCTGATCCTGGGTGATTGACTGTATATAAGTTTTAAATGACAATAATCAACGATAAGTCACTCAACAGCCAAATAAAAATTTCAACTGTTAACACAAAAATTATCACACTAATATCACACTACCATGCACTTGGATGTAAATTACAAAATTGTTGTGTATATATAAGGGCACATTTAAAAATTTTTTGTTCGACAAAAGCATCCTAAAACCCTTCGATTTATTTTAAAGCAAAACCAATCCTAAGAAACTATTTAAATCTACTGACAAACCTAAGTAGTTACAAATGTTACAATATTTGCATGTTTGGACTACCGTAAGTTGATCAACCTATGTTTTTCTCTGGCTCACTCAACTCTAGCAACATGATCACCAAGAATGAAATAAGGCTATGGTTCCTGTTGTTTGATGGCAGCCACGCTATCGAATTTATCAAGAATTCAATTACGATCGGCATTTTCTAAGCTTACCTTTCCAAGCCACGCGAAAGTTGGCCACGGCTTCTTCCTTTTGATTGTGGTCGACGCAAGTACGTCGAGTTTCAGTAACATAATATATTTGATCTACGCTTCATATTCCTTTCTGAAAGAACTGTTGCGGTTCGCCAGGAAAGATCAAACCAGCAAAACAATGGCGCGCATTTTGTACACAAATATTCGTGTTGTCCGCCATTTTTAGCAACTGACCGCCTTATTAGTTCCCAGTTCCCATCTCCCACTCGTCTGCTTTTTGAGAGTGTTTTTGAATTTTTCTAAAAAAAACGCTTTCATTTAGATTTGTTTGTGACTTTGTCTAACTATTAGTCACGTTAGATAATTATTTGCATTAAAATTCGAAATTTACGACACAAAAAGTAGGAAAAGCGTCTTTTAAAAAAATTCTCAGAAAATTCTAAAAATAGAGATTTACGTATTTTGTGGAAACGTGGAGATCTGGTAACTAAGAAACAAAATGGCGATCTTAGGTAGACTTGGAATTTTGTGTCAATGATTTGTTTTATTTATTATGCTTATAGGCTTGTTGAACAGTACCTGCTTAATGTGTAAATAACGTTACTTTGTTTTTTATGTTCTTTCTTGTGCCTCCTTCATGGATGACTCTATAGCGTGAGTACAATTTTTAACACTTAAGAACTGTCAGCTTTTTGATATTTTAAGCTTACATGTTTCATGAAATTTAAAATCTTACTTTCTTTTGATATTGCAATTTTCTAGAATCATTGCACTGTCCTTCGCGGGAGCAATCGGTGTACTTTTCGTTGTTTTGGGTTGTGCTTTGAAGGAATATGGGTGAGTTAATTTATCAAATCTTTGGATTAAATTTTGAAGCTATAAAAATAGCTTTTGAAAGACAGGGGATCAACTCGAATCGCTGTCTTAGATAAGAATGGCAACTATTCAAGAACGAGACGTAAAAAGTGGTTGTCACTCTTCTTTAAATCAGCTATTCGAGTCGTTCCAGTCGGAGTTTTGTACCAGCTCCCTTTTAAAGCCAAATTCGATTAATTGATAACTTGTGTCGAACTTTTTCCTCCTTAATAAGCACAAATGATGGGTACATTGTATTGAAAAATGAGATCGTTTAGGTGAAATGAATAATTTATTTTCACTAAGTGGGAGCAAAATAATTGTATTTGAGAACACTTGAAAAAGTTAAGGACTTATAAGCTTAATTGATAAACTAATAACTGTGATATAACCTGTTGAAACTGAGTGTCACAAGATTGACAATCAACTGATCTAAAAGTTCATCAATGCTATAAATTATGTTGTGTAAGTCTTACGTACTGGAATATATGACATTAACTTACAATAGGCTATTAAAATCTCGCTAGAAATTCAAGCAGTCGTACTTACAGTTTTTTAAAGATCTCGAAAGACAAGTGTCTCATCTCTTGATACGAAATTCTCATCTTGTGAGACAAGATTTTTGTCTTGTGAGAGGGGGCTGGTAAATTACTTTTGAGCGGTACTGTATAAACATTTATCAATAAAAATTAGTCGACTGTCGACCGACTGTTGACCAAGATGTCGATGGTGTATTGATTGAGTGTCAACTGTGGTGTCAGTGGAGTGGTGATCGAGGGTCAATTGAGGGTATCGATCAAGGGTATCGATCAACACTTGACTGCGGGTGCCTTTATTACGCATGATGTGGAATATCTATAATAAAGATAAAAAGTGTGAAGTTTTGATCAACCATTTCCCCAACAATAGTTCAATATTTGAATCTTTTAAGGCTGGTTTTCATTGAGGAGCAAGCATAAGTAGAACCCCCATATGCAGATGCAGTAGAGTGCTGCTAAGTAATGCCTTCTGTTAGGGAATTTTCCAAACAAAAGGTGCTAATTATCAACATCTTATTGCGTCTGCATATGTTGACTTATGCTTATATGCTTATGCGATGGTAGAAACCAGCCTTTACTCTGTACAACTATTGAAGCTTGACACAGGAGCTTATGTTATAATAATTATTGTAATGCCAAAGTATTGGACTTTTCTGTTGAACTTTTCTAAAGAGAACAGTTTGGTATTTGCACTGATTTTTGTTTATCTGTTTTTATTATAGAATATGGTGGCCTATGTTTGTATGTAAGTGCACTCTTTAATTTGAGTAACTGGAATTGTTGTTGTTCACTTTGTTCACTACAGTCATCCCATTTTTTGGCCCATTATATTAAAACCTCCATTTAAGAATTTTGCCTGAATGCTTATTGGAATTCCTACGTGATAAATTGGTGATATTTTATTGGTGATAAATAGTTGTTATCAACAAGTCACAATCGTATTATTATTATTATTAGGCCTCTTTTGACTCTGGATGACTTTGAACTATGACTGTACTTGCATGTTACAGTTAAACCTCCAGTCAGAAGGTTAAATCCCTTCTTCAACCTAAAAAACTACCGCAGGGTAACTAACACAGTGTCTGTGTATGGATGAGGCCACGACGGTACACTGTATACTGTAGAAGTCTAGTTATAAGCCCCTTAATTTATATGCGCACCCTCAACATTGCAATGCAACATTGTTCTGCAGCAAGTTGTGTCATCCATATTTCTTCACCATGTAGATTTGGCTGTACATTACATGATGACATCACCTCATTAAAATGCTGCTATTTTTTTTTTTTTTCCAGTGTTCTTTTATGCTTTAGCCCCAGTACCCACTATTATAGCCAAACGGTTTAGTGAAGACTTTTCTTCCAATGGTTCAAAGTAAGTATCAAACAACACGCAGTAAAACCCCACCATATGGCCACCCCATTAGCAGGGCTACCTTGTTATTATGGCCATTGTATTCTGGCCTGAACAAAAGCTGTCAGTCATTTTCTTATTTAAAAAAAACCCTTTAATATGGCCACCCCATTAATACAGCCAGATTTTTTGCAGCCCAGTGATGACTAGATTAGCATGATTCCACTGTCCTGATTGTATAGTAATTAAGAAGCTGAAGTATTTAATTTAATCAAAAACAGCAGCTCTCAAAAATATATCTATTTAAGAATTTTTAGGACGTTATTGTGAAGTAACTGGAAAGACGTTGTAAATTGGCTGGCAAATGTAGTTTGAAGAGTCAGCCATCTCCTTGCTCCAACCTGCCAAGGGGTGGCCCTTGGTGAATGATGAATGCTTTCTTGACTAGAACTTTATGAAAAGGGCATAAGTATTGGTATTTCGTTTGTTATCACACAGTTTTTGTTTTTTTGTTTTGCTAACAACATTCTCTCTTTTCATCGTAGTGTCATGAAGGAGACTGCAATGTTTCTCACTGCTGGAATTGTGATCTCAGCATTTGGTGAGTTATTTTATGTCAAGTTGCTAACTATCAAATGACAATTGTATAACTTTGCATTTAACCTCTTGTAGTTTGGATTTTGCCATGATTTGCTCAGTGAATACATGGTCAAATTAACTTGCATGGTCATGAAGTTATACAGTCTGATGTACATATACGCTGTACCTTCTACATGCACGAGTTGAGGTCCACTAGCTGAGCATAAAATTTGACACTTAGCACTTGGGGGGATGGATCCATCTGGAAAAGTTTGATGGGAGGTGGGAGTGGGGTGCAAACTATACCTCAGATCATTTTCAAAATACTATCATTATAATATTATACTGCAATAATATATAAACTATAATTTCTTTTAGGTCTTCCATTGGTTCTTGCGCATACTGAAATTGTAAGTACAATAAATTGTAATCCCATACTTTTTTTTGGATTAGGATAGAGAACATGTATAAATTAGTAATCTTTATGGTGCTTTTTTCATGACATCAATATGAAGCAATAATAACACAAGAATCTAAAGCTGAAAATTGTGTACAGTTATATGATAGAATTATCAGTTGTAAGATAGCATGTTACTATCACCCCCAATCCTTAGAGTGTCAAGGGACAAGTACAACCCAATAAAAGTGAAAGAAAATCACTTTCCAGAATCACTTTCATGGCATTTACATAATAAGAAAGTACTGCATAAAGGGTCACACACTACTGTTTCTTCCACAGATGAAAAAGTTAGAATCACCTTGTAAAGCATACTAAACAGTACCACATGAAAGTACTGCTCAATAGCTTTCATTTGAATGGTCACACACCAGGGTTTCATCCAAAGACTTAAGAGTTAGAATCACCTTGTACAGCATAATAAACAGTACCACATGAAAGAACTGCTCAATAGCTTTCATTTGAATGGTCACACACTAGGGTTTCATCCACAGACATTAATGTTGGAATGACTTTGTACAGTGTAACAGTTAGTATTACATGACAGTGCCACTCACTGACTATCATTTGAATGGTCAGACAGTGGTGTCTCATACCTTGTTGTTAAAAAATGAACCACCATGTAAAGCGTAATAAACAGTACCACTGTTCAAAGTACATGTCAACTGCTGTTAAATAGTTTTAATTTCATCACCCAAACACGTTTTCTAAAAGGTCTACCATTTGGTGAAGCCCCTTTTCTAATTTTTTTCCTTATATTCCTCAGATAAAATGGGGAGCCTTTGCCTTGGTGTCTTCTGGAAACGTCTTCATCTTCTTTACTATACTGGCATATTTTCTTGTTTTCTCTGGTGAAGATGACTGGGGATTTTGAAGAGAAAAGCTACAGTCTGCAACTTCCATTTCTTCCAGAGGATAATAGTAATTCTAATTCTAATTGTTTTGTACAGCCTTCCTTCTAAATAAGTTTACTGAAATATGCAACTTTTTATAAATTATTAATTCCTGGTGTTTTTGAAGGTATACACTCTACAAGAGTGTGATTATAATTGTACATTATACATCTAATGTTTTCTGTTGCATGACAAACAAGTCATGCAGAGACCAAAGAAAACATGGAACAATTTAATAGTGGGCTGAATTACAGTAGTTTAAGAATAACTGAGGATGCATTATTAACAACATAGCTGCTAACCTTAGCATAGTTTAACTGTATAACCTGCATAGCAGGCGTAAAACAGGGCAGAGATGGGGCGGTGGGGGGGGGGGGGGGGGGGGAGCCCAGTACCCTGCAATGTGCAAAAAGGGAAGGGGTAGGGAGGCAAAAACTGTGAGGCCCCCTCCTTCTATCCCCGCTCTCGCTCTCCCTCCCTCCCCCATTTTATGCCTGCTATGCAGGCCAGGAGAGTGGGGATGCAAAAGGAGGGGCAGTGTTTTGCCTCTCCTACCACTTATGCCTGCAATGCAGGTCACAGCTGTAGAGAGGGTGAGATTCCCTGAGAGTAGAATTCCAATTGGGAGGGAAGGGGAGCTAAGAGAAATAGGTAAAAATTGTAATATTGTGTGGTATTTTGCAATATAAAAAGCACTAAGAGGTGGAAGCCACCAACAAAAACATAGAAACTGGAAGTAAATGGTACAGAAAGTTAAAATTTCAAATCCCCCTCTCCCAGGGGTTTCATCAAAGTTTTTTGCAGGAGGGCAACTGGTTTTCAAAGGTGGGCAAAACTGTTTGAACTCTAGTTCTAATATAAGAAAAAGACTTTCCTCTAGATTGTCAAACGAGCTGGACAAATCGTCGTCACAACCGGCCAATTTACCTGGTGCCCTGCACCTTAATGAAATCCCCTCCCTCTCCCCTATGCCTTCCCCACCCCCCAACCCATAGGCTCACAAATGGGGTCTAGCTGTGCAAGCTAACTTGTCTCTATATTAATACCCCTTGCATGTGATGTCACAGAAGTGAGCTTGCTGTCTGGCTTATTGTGAGGACTACTAGCAGTGATGTGGATGCCCATTTGTAAACCATTGGTTACCATTTAGGTTGGGGTGTTTTTTTATATTTGATTTAAATGTGATATTTTCACAAGATTTCCACAGTTTGTTTTATTTTAGAATTAACACCCCTTAGGCAATGTTAATACAACATTACAACCATCCCCATTACCCGAATTGCTAGCTGTAATTTCAGATCTAGTTTATACCTTGTGGCATGAAATTTTTGTGGGAGTTTAATTTCATGGATTTTGGATTTTCGAGTTTCGCAGGAACAAATTTTCGTGAATTTGGATTTCAGACTTTACTCCTGGGAATAATTTTGTTGTGGATTTCATGTACAGTACTTGAAAGTAAGAAAACCGGAAGTCATGTGGTCGTTTTCGTTACACTGTTTGCAACCAATTCCATGGAAAGTCAGCTCTGCAAATAAAAGGTGTAAATTTTCGCAAATTTTTTTTGGCGGGAGTTTTTTTTCATGGGATTTATTTTTCAAGGATTGATGAAAAATCTGCAAAACTTAGATCCCACAAAAAATTTCATGTCCTGTGGTAATACTAAACAGTATTTATAAGAGAATTCCAGTTCACTAGTATACTATTAGTCCCAAACAGTCAGGGGCAATTTGATTTCTCTTTTTATAGCAATGATTTTTGTAAGTATTTGCTGTTCATTTGAAATACCTGCAAAGTGCGTAATTTGGATATTAAGATGATTAGTGTATAGAGTATAACATTAACGGATTGAAGGTAAAATAAAAACCTTCTGGCATGACCTGTGTACAGTTTTGTATCATTTTGAAAGGCAGCTAAAGACGTTTGTTGCAAATGGCCACGTGAGTGGGCAAGATGGTGCCATTGATTTCCCACATTTTGTTACAAGAAAATGTTGTCCTGTCATAACAAATCCACAAAGTTGGCTGGATGTCTGCCATATTTTTGTCACACGTTTATGGACCTTGACCACCCTGGTCTGGAAAAGCTGTTTTGTGTTTGCCGTGTTTTTATTCAAGATCGACATATTACGTTTTGAAACTCAAGCAATAATATATAGATTTAGCCAAGCCTAAAAGTGGAGCTCCAATAACGATAAATTAAACTGGCTTGAGCCCGCGATTCAATCGAAAAATTAGTTCCTGGTCAGCGGTCAACTTCAAGAAAACCACGTGACCTCAATTAATTCTAAACCTGAGCGCACGATATGATCACGTGATACATAACAATTGACCATAACATGAATGTCCAATATCAAATATGTATGCCGTAAATCATGGTTGAATGCCTCGGTCGACCTATTAGCTGGAGTATGGCCGCTATGTTGCAAGACGTTTTCGTCGTAGGGCGCCCGCGATCCACGCCGCTAGCCATGTTGACCGTGGAAAAATAGTTGCATGGTTTTTTATTTCTATGCATTCATGTTGTTCTCTGCCTGTAGTTGTGCTCCACTTAGCGGCCCTTGATTCGGGCCGCCGGAGCATCGCTACAAACACGAGGAAGCGAAAAAGAATGGACTAGTTATTGAGCCAAAACCCACAGTACCATTCCTTAGGTTTTGATCTTACAAAATGGCTTCGGGTCGGTAAAGTTACAAAATTAACAAATTAATAAAACCCTCAAACCTTAGATGAAGTCTTCACGCTCTTTTTCTCCAAATCTTACCGAAGGAGAGGAGATAAGACCATTTTCGTCCCCAGAGGCCGCGCTCCTTTTGGTCGGCACCAAGAATCGCGACCTCTGGGCTGGTCCAACACCGGAAGTCCGCGATTCTGATTGGCTGAGAATACGAAACGAACTCTCATGCAAAGAAAATCAGGTCCGGCCAGAGGTCGCGATTCTTGGTGCTGACCAAAAGTAGCGCGGCCTCTGGGGACGAGAATGAGATATGACGGAAATGCTGTCTTGTGAAGAGCTTTTTCCGCATTCTGGACGCGTGCAAATTGTAAATTGCCTCGTCGGTTTTTTATTTTTTCGTTCTCGCTCCAATTTTCGCGCGGCCAGAATGCGTAAAAAGGTCTTCGTTGCCTTTGCTAGGCATACCTACCGACACACAGGCAGCACCCCTCCCGCTCCTCCGCTAAGTGAATAAAGCCTGCGAAGACTTTCAAGATTAGGACAGAGGGAAGGAAGAAAACCGAGCGAGTTTAAGGAAAGGGTTCCCTCCCAATTCTTTTCCCAACCTTCACTGTCTCCTACCTACCGGCTCTCATCTCTCGCAACCTATCGCTTGTTCCCAGTTCTTTCAACCCTATCTACCACCAGGGAACATGTCTACAGGCTAAAGCGGGTAAGTGGGGCAGGCTAGCTGTAGCCTGCGTAGCAAGCGTTTCCGTACGAAGAGCTTTCCCGCATTCTAGGCAGCGCGTAAATTGGAGCGGGAACAAAAACTCGACGAAGCAGGGAGAGGTGGGGCGAGAGAGGGAACCCTCTCTAGCCCCACCACTCCCTTCCTCGTCGAATTTTGCTCTCGCTCCAATTTACGCGCGGCCTAGAAAGCGGAAGGGAGCGCTTGCTACACAGGCTAGGCCAGTTGAGAATCTATTTCCACCACTGAACAGACAAGTGTTCAAATGTTTTTAATAAGTACAGCTCTGCTGCATCCTTCGTACAAGTAATGCCAAGATTGTCATACGATTGAAATAGTCAGTTATTTCATGTTCACTGGCTATTTTGTTTTTACAATGGCAAGGGTTCCCGTTTTAATACTTCTTCTTACACGTCGCGCAATGTGCCAAAAACCCAAAGTTACGTACAGCGTAATAGAAAATGGTTACAATTGCAGTTGTTTTGTTCTTAATTTATCCGAGTTTATTGTTGAGGGTATTTCAGCAGTGACTTCTTAAAACGCTCGTTATAAGTCATTTAATACTTTCAGCCTAAGAGCATTATACACTGTGGGTCGTGTGAACGAACGATGTGATAAATGATGTATGATGATGTACGATGAACAGTCAAATTCTCCCAGCCAGTATAAAAAGAAATGTACGTAAACCAGCGAGGAGACTTTGCATGTTGACAGAGGAACAGTAACAAATGAAAAGAAAAGGATTTACGGTTACTCCAGTAAAGTAACTGACCTTGTTACCTATCCACTAAAATAAAATAAAACTATCTTGTTAACCTTAGCTTTTATGTACATCACAACAACAAAAAATAAACTAAAAAAAAATTAACACTGATAAAATACATACAAAGCTTTTTACACCTACTCTACTTTAATAAAGAGAGCTGTTCTTTGAGCTATGGCGGTTGTTTTATAAAAAACAAACACGAACTGGATTGATTTTTTTAAATTTACACGTGGATCTCTGCTAAAAGTTCCCTCTCACTTGATCATAATTTTGAAACTGTTGTTAGCATATCACTTGACTTCCATTGAGGAACCGGTAGATTCTACTGAAAAAAAGCACCCTAAAATAAGTCAAACTGCAACTGGAGAGCAAAGGGGATATAACTGCCTCCTGCAAAATGTACTCAAATTTTGGGATTTGACTGTAGTGAAAGATAGTCTTTCCAGGGCTGCAAAGTCGACAGTACTTTACGACTGAAGGCAAAGTTAAACATGAACATAACGAATTAATACATGGTTAGCAGGATGTACTAAGTTGACGGAGCTTGCACAATAAATAACCGTAACTACCTTAATAATGTATGATCTTTTACGCGGTAAAAAGAACCTATGTACAATGAAATAAAGAGCTGATATAAAATACAACAGATCTATAAAAATGCCTGTACTGTAACCAATTGCAATCTTATAACAATAACTTTTGGTCAATAATGTTCGCGATTTAAAAATTCCCCATTAAACTTAATTGATCTTTCTACGTTAATTTTAAGTCTTAGAATTCAGCAAGTATGCAATTCCTTCAATAATTCATATGGCCACCGCTTCATTGACACAGGAAGTCAACATCTTCATCACTCTCTTCCAACAGACTCGGATCCAAATCTATGGACGCGTTTCCACTGTTAAAGACCATAAACAGTTCATTTATCATACATGTATATTAAACAACTATTGGATGAGGTTTTTGTGATAACACTAACCTAATCTTCTTTTTCTATATTATACATGGTTTTAAAGAAAATAACGACAAAAGCATTATCGCACCGAACACAGTTTATTTTCGACAAGCTATGTTCTTACTTCGCTGTCCGTGAACTTGACATTGCTCTTCGAAATCATGCATTGCGCGCGCAACCTACAGATTACAGCTAATTCTGGGAAACAGCGCAACCTACAGATTTAATGATCTGCTAGGCAGATTAGTGAATAATCTGTAGGTTGCGCTGCTACGAGCAACCGACCGACTGTGACCAACCGAACGACTGTGACCAACCGAACGACTGTGACTAATACGGTCAGCAACTCTGTAAATGTCCAAACTACATCTTACAGTGCTAAGGACTGACATGACATAAATCAAAGGATATTATTTTCTTCTTAGGTCTCTTTCCCTTGGGTTTCGTCTTTGCCTTTGTCTGTCCAGCTGGCGGCGTTTTTCGACCCTTGACGACCTTTCTTGGTTTAGGGGCGCGTTTGTCTCGTGGTTTGCCACCAGGAGTTTTAACGTTGCCCTGAAACAAAAAGCAAAATCAAAACCTGTCACGTATTTGCACTGTGAACTTGTTGAAAAGCGACGGAGTCCAGAAGAGAGGTACAAAATTTTTAGTTAATAAAACCTTATGACTAGGAAAACAAAACAAGACAAAGGTAAGGAACCATAGCAAAGGTCCCGTCCACACAATGCGGGAGAAATTTTAAAACGCAGCTTCATTTCTATGGTTAGGCCTACCGTTCACACTAATCCGTCACGAAAACGGAGCTTTTCGAAAACGTTCTTTAAACTGCAGGAATTTGAAAAAGCCGGCTTTGCGTTTTAGCGTCGACGGAATATGTTTTGAAAACGGAGCTTTCGAAATCGATGACATAAAAATAATCACGTGATTTCCCTGGCCGAGTTTTCCTCCAACACAAATCCAAAATGACCGGGGATTGCTGCGTTTTAAAATTTCTCCAGCGTAACTTGGAAGGGGCCAAAAATTGACGGTTGAATAGCATACCTCAAGGTCAGTCATCTGTCCCGCCTCTCCCACAGGACTATCTCTTCCACCATTACCAGAATCATCACTGTCTTCTTCCGATGGATCAAGCTTCATCATCAGAAATTTGAACTGACGAAGACACAATTACGTTTCATTAATACTTACAAATGCACAGCCACAAATGAGACCATGTATTAATGACTGGATTTATGAAAAGAATGTCGATGAAAATGCGCTCCTCTCAAAATAGCTACACACTTTTAGTCACGACTACTAAAGGCCTAAAGGCGCGGTGGCCTCATGGTTAGCGCGCTCGCCACCGGATAGAGCAGTCCGGGTTCGAGCCCTGGCCGAGAACATTGAGGTGTGTTCTTGGGCAAGACACTTTACTCTCACAGTGCCTCTCTCTAACCAGGTGTACAAATGAGTACCGGCGAATTTAATACTCGGGCAGCCCTGCGATGGACTAGAATCCCATCCAGAGGGGAGTAAAAATATTCCTAGTCTCTTCATGCTACAGAAACCCGGCCACTTGGTTCGTATGAAGACTTTACCTAATGGCCTAAAAATCACTCCAAGCAATGATAAAGAAAATTGAGATGACCACGAAAAGGAAGATAAGACCGTACATTAAAACAGACTGTCGTTCCTTTAAATTTTTATATCGTCCACTTTGGAGAGCAAGCATCGTTTCTCATAACCTCAATATAGATGAATTGCTTCGAAAATATTTAAATTCTTACCTCTAAGTAGTCGCGGACTAACTGTTCATGACTTCTCACAGCCTCTGGTTCTTCAACATATCGTAAGACTTGCTCAGGATTAAAGACAACTCCGACTTTTCTTGACACAGTCTTGTCATACGTCTTGGTGGGCTCGGACGGAGAATATTTGTGACATTTACTAGGAACAAAAATAGTCAAATTTATCAGTTACTGAAGCAAGTACAAAGTTGTCACCCGTTCTTGCCCGGCTATTGCCTTTATATGCAAGCGTGACGTGAGTCACACAACACTCTCCTAAGACAAAGAATCGTTGTGAAAAACTTGTTGGTATCCTGATAACAGACGTTTTCTTTTCTGTAACAAAATTTTGTCAATCAAATTTAAGTACACGCTACCTCATGTCAGAAGTAAAGCCCTGGCCAAACGGACTCGCAAGTAGACGCAAGTTGAAAGGTTAAAAACTTGGCTCTACTTGCGACTCCGTTTGGCGAGGCCTTGCGTGCACTTCCGTTGACTTGCGATGACCTGTATTCACTTTGGTCGAGATCAAATTTGCTCGCAAGTCGAGGCAAGTTGAGTGAAATCCATTCGTCGTTATATCAACCAATTAGCCAATCAAATACAGCCTTGAAATGAGATTTTTGGGGTCTTATATGTACAACTGCGAGTCCGCTTGGCCACCCATCGCAAGTCTCCACGCAAGTTCAACTTGCGGCTACTTGCGATTGCGTTTGGCCAGGACTTAAGAGGAAGAAAACCTCTGGGACCTGTGTACTGGATTGGCGTAAGTAGGTGGCTAACGCAAAATTTGTATACGGTGGTTCGTTCTTGGCTTCTTACCTGTCTGAAAATGCATACAATTCCTTTAGGTGCTGTTTCAAATACAGAAGCAGTAGGCAACCTTGTGAAGAAACGCAACACTGCTCGAAGATTGTTGGGTCTGGGGGAATCCGAGCTGAATGTAACAGAAAACAAAAACAGTTTGGTTATATCATACATGAAAAGAGACATTACGTTTTAAATTCAGATTAGCATGGACTGATGCTCCAATTAAATCTGGTAACCCTTGGAATATGACAACACCCTCGGACACATTTTCTATCGGTGAAACAATTAACTGTGTAACAGCCAACTAAATGCACTGATTCCAAATAGACGGTCGGCTAGGTTTGTTAATTGCTGATATCCACTTCCTCACAAATGTCTTTTTTGAACCTTATTTCACCTACCTAAAACAGACTCGAAGGTTTCTTCTTCTTCAAACTCGTTCTCTAAAGGTGGAGGAACATTGTCAACTCCTTCAACTGTTGGCGTTACTTTGGACGTCATAGCCTGTTAAATAAACATTATAGGTAACTTACAACAACAATACAACTCGTCATGTTAAGAGGCAACCTGCCTTTTACATGTAAAATTAATTGCACAACTTAAAGGAGCTCAGTCACAGTTTGCGCATATTGAAGAGTTTTGCCTCAATTTTTCAAATTCGTCGTTTGTAATCCGTGTTAATCTTCTCCATCCTTAGCCATCCTTGTTCCTTTATGGTTTATCACTATCTCTTTGGTGTTTTTCTATCTTATTAAGCTGTTATTTTCAGGATTCCTACCATTTAAAGGTAATTTTGTATGTGGCCAAAATAACTCAAAATGCCGTGACTGAGCCCCTTTAATGTTTCAACAAGCCATTTCTGAGTTACCTTGTGTCTCTGTTTCAAAACAAGTCCTTGTGCAAAACCTTTCATAGGAAAATGAGTTTGATTTACACTGTGCAAATGAACCTCTAGGCGGAACACATTTTTGTATGAATCGTTTCGCACGAAAACTCGTTTTCGCACAGAGGTAGAAGCCAACTCGGAAATGGCCTATTCAGTTTCCGTTCCGAACGATAAATAACAAGAAACTGGTAAAACACATGAAAGACCTTATGAGAAAATTGTGTTGACATGGGCTAGAAAACAGTGTCTGAAGACTCGAGAAGACCCAAAATTAAAGAGATGTGAAAAGTTCTTAAAATTACGAAATTCCCCTTTCATTGGATCAAATGAGTTCTCGTGGAGTTAACATTTGAGTTTTCTCAATTCTTTTTTTAATTTCATTGTCTTAAGGATCGAATTCTGACAAAGGCTTGTGAAACCATTTCCTAATCGCACTCGCAATGAAGATGAAACCGTTTGCTTTGACTATCGTCTTAAAGGAGCTACGTCACGGCTTGTGCATCTTGAAAAGTTTAGCCTAAATTTTTCAAATTGTTCGTTTGCAATCCGAATTAATCTTCGCCATCCTTAACCATCCTTGTTCCTCTATCGTTTATTAATATCTCTTTGGAGTTTTTCTATCTTTGTAAGTTACTATTTTCAGGATTCCTTCAATTTAAATGATGAACAAGACCTTGTCTCGGAATCAAATTCACAACGTGAAGGGCAGCCTTGCGCACTGAATTTTTTAAGTGGCCATTTTTTTCCCCTAAAATACCGTGACTGAGCTCCTTTAATGTGACGCTGAAACTGAAACTGTTTGACTGGGCTTGAAACTAACTTACCTCTTTGAAGGAGTGGAGCATATTTGCACCTGTCACGGATAGGATGTTGTCAATGTGGTAAATGACAAAGAGTGGCTCTTCTTGAACAGAGTAAGGAAAGTGCGCCATGTTATCGGCCACGTACAGCAGAAGGTCTAATTTGGCACCCTACATGAGAGTAAAGAACACGGTGTGTGAACAATCGCGCTGTTACAATGGCTTTGGTCCCGAGCTCATACACTTCCTCTTATCAAAAAAAAAAATAATAATAATAAAAGACCGTTTATAGAGACGCTTCTTCTATTCAGAGAGCGCTTTCCATTCGACCATAAACTCAGGTTTGCATTTCCGGAAATTTCCAGTGGCGAATGGAACAGCATTTTCCGGAATATCAGGAAAAGAAGACAACCTTACGAGGTATACCCAAATATTCGGAAATTTTTTTATCGGGAGAATGTCCATTTCATTTCATTTGATTTCTCCCCCAGCACTTCCGAAATTTTCGGTTGAATGATTCGTTTTCTGATTATTTAAAAATTTCGGGATTTTCCGGAACCTTTCCCAGGAAATTTCCGTACCATTCGTCGCCGCTTTGTAATTTTTGGTTGAATGGAAAGCGCCCCGAGACTCTCTGTGGTCGGTACGCCCAGGTGAGGTCACTTCACTGTCCATGCTGTACCACCAAATGCGATAAACCGAATATACAGTACCATAAAAGATGTATGGGTTACTGACCAAGTGTGAGGTCAAGATAGCTGGATATTGGCCAAGTTCTTTTTTTGCGTGTTTATGGACCGAGACGGAGTCAAGGGCTATAAACTCGCAAAAAAAGAACGAGGCCAATATCAAGCCATTTTGACCGAACAAGCTTGGTCAATAAAGGATTTATTATATGGCCTTCGCGGAAAATTTTCTCGCGGGAAATGGCGGGTAGTCCCGAGCGGGCAAGATAGCTCCATCGTGCCCGCTCGGGTAGCCAATCACAGCGCAGGATTTGATTCATCTTACCCGCTCACGGAGCTAGCCATATAATAAACAGTCTTTCAGAATACAGGAAAGCCGTTGTCTACTGGACGGTATTACATCCAGCCTTCCCATGCACTGCACTGATTATGTTGGGCACTGTATTTACCATGGCATGGTATAAAATACTTAACAATTAGACCCGTGGCCCTTAAGGGCGAAGGGTCTAATTGTTTTAGTATCACCCAACTAGTCGGACAGAAAAGGCAGTAATAAAGTTAGCAAATGTAGTTATACAACGCTTTCGGCTGGTATACCAAGGATCCCACTGGTCACTTATATCCAAAAGGTTCGTGTGTATACGATAAAATACAAGTGATTCGTGGGATATTCCCTGGTATACAACGAGAGAGCGTAGCATAACTAGTAGGCAACATGGATGAAGAGGAAAAAAAACTTTGATTTCGAATTCAAGGGAAAAAAAAAAAACCCTGGCGTACCTTGTGATCATCAAATATTCTCAACATAGACTGTAAAAGGGACCGCCTTGGCTGTCTACCAGTTCTTATGATGGAATATAAATGACTTAATAGACACTGGTTTGTATCTTTTCTGAATCCTCGGATCGGTGTTGTTTTATCCTGTGGAATGAACAAACAAATAGGTGACCAAACTCGTTAAAGGGCTCACTCACCAATGGCACATCTTAGCCACTTTTTTTTTCAAGTTTGCCTTTCGACATCGTACTCCGTATTAATCTTCCTCATTGGAAGGCAATCTTGTTTACTTTCGGCCCATTATCATGATTACAACATAAGTGTTTTCCCATTTTTGAAGACTTACTTTGAGGTTTCCTTTAATCAGAAAAATAAATTTAAATGTCGAGACATATATGTAATTCCTTTAACGTCCGAGCTGACCTCTGAATGAAAGTTAGCTGATGGCAGTAACGAAACAACAAGTAAAACAATCTATCCATCCCTCCTTCTATGAGACATCAATGATCAAAAGGGTGCCTTAAACCGAAATCACAAACCTTGTGAACTAGGCGTTGAAGTTCAAACGACATCTTTATTCCAGCCAGGGCTTTCATCTAAAATTGAAAAGATATCAAACAGTTTTCTAATGAAGGTATCCTTTTTCAAGTATAATCGTATAATAGGTTTCTGGGGTTTTGGTTACCATGCTGGACTCTACATCGAGCATAAAGATGCATGCGAAACACAAGGAAATCTGACTAAGCTTTGGCTTTTAAGCCAAACTATCACCCAACCTCGTTCCAAGAGTCTCTCACCTTTCCGCCCTCGCGGAGCGAGAGAGGAAATGGAGGGTGGGAATATGAGAGACCACGGAAACAAGGTTGACTAGTACCAACCTGAACAAACATGGAATATTTGCTGTCGATCTCTGACAACTGTTGGTCTGATTTTACTCTCATTTGTTGTTCTTCATCAGTTCCAATGGCGATCAGATATGGAACACACTGTAGAAAACATAGCAAATAGAAAATCTGTCAAAGCTACAAACCAGTATTGAATTCAATAACAGTGCAAGAACAGTGTAGAGCTCTTCTAAGACAGCGTCCACACTACGCGGGAGAAATTTCAAAACGCAGCTTTATTTCTACAGTTAGGCCTCACGTCCACACTGATCCGTCACGAAAACGGAGCTTTTCGAAAACGCTCTTCAAACCAGAGGAATTTGAAAACGCCGGCTTTGCGTTTTCCTGAGGACGGAAAACATTTTGAAAATGAAGCTTTTCGAAAACGATGTAGTCACGATCACCATGTAATATACCGAGTTTTCCTCAAACACAAATCCAAAATGACCGGTGATTGTCGCGTTCTTAAATTCCTCCGGCGTAGTGTGGACGGAGAATATTTGATGACTCTTGAATCCTCCGTTTTCTAATTCCTCCGGCGTAGAGTGGACGAGGCCTAAGATATAATGATGTCTTCTATTGTGACCAACAAGACTGGGTTAGACACACACGCGCGTGTGTAAATGGGTTTGTGAATGCAGACCTACACCTATGCAATTTCGTACGTGCCAAAGTTGTTGTTTCAATTGATAGGCAATGCTACCAACCTGTACGGGATGAACAAGACCTTGTCTCAGAATCAAATTCACAACGTGAAGGGCAGCCATTCGCACTGAAGGCTGGGGGTGTAAAAAGCTCTCCAGCACACTCTTGAGATACACTTGCATCACTGCACTTGTTGTACTGTGGAAAGGAAACCATACACACAATCAACTTCAAAGTTCTGTTAAGGAAACAACGTGCTTATAACGTTCACTTTTCTTACATAAGCAAGGCCCTTAAGGACCTACAAGGACCTAACAACCTCTAGAAGACGTATTACTCAAACAGCACAGAGCTGCTATCCATCTTACACCTTAATGGCAAACTTGAAAGGTACATCTAAGTTTTTTGGAACTATTTACCATTTGAGAGGTTGCGAATCAATAGTGACAACAAATATTCACTTTTAAAAAATCTGTTTAGTCTTTAATAACGAATTCACGTCTTTTAGGGTGCCATGTATACAAACGTTGTACGTCAAACAATACTCACCCAGACTGACTATCCCCCAACTCCTTGAGGTTTTGATTTTCCTTTTCTTTTTCCGCTTTCCTATGTCCTAGAGTAAGACCACAAATGAACATATTATTCTGTTACCTTGATAATGTTACATCATTCACAATTCGTGACTTAAAAAACTATTTAATCTACATCGTTACTTAACTTCGCCTTAACAAACTCGCAAAGTTCAGGAAAATATTTCAATTATTGTTATTTGACATCTTGATTATAAGCTTGACCAACATCCAGTGTTGTCACAAAAATATTTTCGTGTTTGCTGCATCAGAGGTTCCTAGCTGTTTCAAAACATGACATTGTTCTCGAACTAATAGTACTGACATCGCCAGTGATTGATTAGTTACATGAAGCAAAGGGAGGTGCGGTGGCCTCATGGTTAGCGCGCTCGACTCCGGAGCGAGCGGTCCGGGTTCGAACCCTTGCCAGGGACATTGTGTTGTGTTCTTGGGCACGACGCTTCACACTCACAGTGCCCCTCTTCACCAAGGTGTATAAATGGGTACCGGCGAAATTAATGCTGGGGATAACCCTGCGATGGACTAGCATCCCATCCAGGGGGGAGTAGAAATACTCCTGGTCGCTTCATGCTACTGAAACCGGGATAAGCTCCGGCCTGATGAGCCACTTGGCTCGTATGCAGACTTTACTCCCCCCCTCCCCACCCCTCCTTTAACTATACATGCACTATTTTAGTGTTTCTCTTACTGTGATGATCTTGAACATGAAGTCTTTTTTCCTCCTCTAAAAGGTGTGTCTGCAAGTTCTTCAATACCTTACAAAATTAAAGGATAAGACTACGTCAAAAAAAAAAAAGAAAAAAAAAAACAGCAACTCATCCGCGGCTCTGAAAAAGATAATTTTATTCTGTACATTGACAACAACAACATCTTTAGTTTCTCAATACAAATTAAATATATCATTACATTTTTAGGCCCAGGTCAAACGTCGAACTTCAAATGAAACGAACTGCAGTGGAACCCCGTTAATCCGGTCACCAACGGGCCACAAAAATCTGGCCGAACTAACGGGGTGGCCGTATTAACGAGGTTCGTTAAATAAGAAAATGACTGACTGAGCTTTTGTTCAGGTCAGAATAAAGTGACCCTATTAACGGGGCGGCCGTAAGGCGGGGTTCCGTGTAAATCGAAATTTGAGTCGATCCAAACGGGTAAAGAATTTAGATCGACCAACACGTTCTATCCGTCAGAAGCAGACGATCTAAATTCAGTTGCACAAACGCAGTTGAGTCAAACGTCGAATTTATCATGAACTTCATTCGCTCAGTTTAGTTCGTCTCATGTGAAGTTCGACGTTTGACCTGGGCCTAACATATGTCGGTCGTATATTTCAGATAAAGTAACTGTTGTAATCCTGGAGGCTAAATGAACCGTTAGGTTTTCGAGTTATTCTCCAGCCTAGCTATGTCTAATTGTAGGACGGGAGAGATTAAGGAAGAATTGTCAGTCTACAAAAAAAAAAAAAAATTTACCAATGACCAGTGCAAAAATTGATGTAAATGAAGTAACTTACCTGCAGTTTAAGCTTCAAAGGCTGATTGGGCTGTGATAAGATTCCCTGGTAAAGATCCTTGGCTTCTCCCTTCAGGAGCAATTCACCATACCTCATACAAAGAAACCCTGAAGAGATACGAATGTGATCATCAAGTAATTTTGGAAAGCCGCAACGGCAATATAATGAACACAAATCTCAGTACTACCGAGTAAATTGAAATTATAGTAATGTTTCTCAAGAATTGACATGTTAGGAGCTTTTAAAGAAGGTTTTGCTCCGAACGTCACCTACGTTTTAATCATAACGGTTTGAGTCAGTGGGACTTGAAGAGACAAAGGTAGAGAGTAGGAAAATTTTGTGCCTAATGTAGCTATTATTAGGGAGCTTAAGCAACGACGACGACACCGAGGACGACGCCTAGTAAAAAATGAATTTATATTTTACAAGCGAAATTTGCAATTGTCTAGATCTGTTAGGTACGCAAATGGCTCTAAAAACGTGTTTAAGCTAAATATGCAAAGACGGCGTTCAGTTCCAAATGGAAATACGAAAAATTAGCCGTCGTCGTCTATGGGGAGTTAACGAAACCACGACGGCAACGGCAACGGGAGCGTCACTGAACAAAAGAATTAATGAGCAGTACAATGGCTGTGCACGTGCGTTATAATTCTTGGTACATTTCTTTGCCGTCCTCTGCAAGACAACGACGTGAAATGGCCAAATTCTGCGTTACCTGGAGAACGTGAACCAAGACGGCTAATTTTTTAATTTTTTTTATTTCAAATTTATCGCTGTGTTCCGAATTTAGTTTTGCGATAGCTTTGACAGTGATAAACAAAGTAAATGACTCTAGAGTATCGCTAGATTCGTAGGTAAAATATAAATTCATTTTTTAATCGACGTTGTCCTCGGCGTCGCCGTCGTTGTTTCGTAAACTCCCTTCTGTTCCGTAGACGACGCAGAACTTGGTGATTTCACGGGTTGTTGTTTTGCAGAGGACGACAAAGAAATGTACAAAAATTTATAACGCACGTGCACAGCCAATGTTCTGCTCATTAAACCTTTTGTTTGGTGACGTTCTCGTTGCCGTCGTCGTCGTCGTGGTTTGCTTAAGCTCCCTATTATCACTTTGTCGAGCACTGTGGCGCATTTTGCGGGCTAAAATGGAGAATTTGGCAGGCTAAAATGTACTATAACCCGCTGAAACACTTACAAATAAGCCTCACTGTTTTTCCTTTCATGTCTTTAACAATTTTTGAAAACTCAAATGGCAAGATATTGTCATTTCTAGCCAGCTTCGCGTGATGTAAATAAAAGCCAGTCAACTCATAAACGCTCGCGTGATTGTTCAGACTGTTTTGTTGTCATTTTTTTTCAGTTTTTCTTTTCTCAATGCCTTCCTATGTGATAATAGTGATACAGTTTGTGTTCTTGGGCATAAATGTGTTTTGCGCCCTTCTCGGAGCTTTTTTTAACCCTCGCTTAGCGGCTCGGGCTAAAATGAGTCTGTCCGAGTCCGGCACTAAACTTATTTATGTGCGTTAACTAAACTCTATTAATTTATCATAGTGTAGGTTTTCACTGTTGGCATGACAGATATCGAACAATCGACTTCACAAAAGCGGTGTTTAACCCGATGTGAATTAACCTACCTAGTCCTGTAATGGCTTTTTGACAAACTTCTTCATCACTGTGCTTAGTGAAGTAGATGTACACAGCAAACACTCTGTCCTTAGTGGAACCCTGCTTAAAATAGAGAACCAGCACACCGTCATCAGTGATCGGCATCAAATAAACCTGTCACTGACAATAAGGCCATAGCTTTTTTTACTTTTTCAAACGTAGAAATGAGTTAATTAAGCTGGACATCTCGCAACTCTTAATCTTCAGTCAGGAGCCTTTCCACCGAGATGTTACCGGTAATCATCTGAGGACCTCGCTTGCCAGAACTTCAGGCTTTCGTGACACTTTTTTCTTATAAGGATAGTTAACTTGTGGAACGGGTGCCTTATACTATAAAAAATTCCGATTCTCTATCAAGTTTTAAGAATCACCTAAAGAAACGTTATTTTTTCGTTTGCATAACGTCTTTGATGCAGACAATATCCGAACATGCAGAATCGTCTGCCCCAAACGCCGCCGCATTTTTTCTTAATTCTTTTGTGGGTTGGGTTTGGGTTTACAGAGTTCCACGTTGTGACCGCTGGGGTCGCAAATACCAAATTCTTTTCACTGGCGACTAACTTTCCTTGCTTTTCACTGATTGAAATACTTTTGCTGGAGACTAAATCTGAAAACTTAGGGGCTACCTGGCCCCAAGGTTTTTTCCTTAAAGTCGAGCCTTGGTTTAGGTTTTAACTTGGGATGGGTTAGGTAGGCAGGCCTTGTAAAGGACTTATATCCGTTTGTCTTTCTGCCGGCCACCCATCAAATTTGTAAATAAATAAACATATAAATTTTGCCGAAATGAAAAAATTACAGCATCATATGACAGTTATTTGCAGGAGCCTCCATTTGAATGGTTACACAAATCAAACAAGTGTTTTATTAAAGTTAGTTTATAGCATTGTTACAGTCATATGGTCGAATGTAGTTTGAATACATGGAGCTTACCTCATTCTTTGGTTTCACATCACTGTCAAAATCGAACTGCTTACAGAGCAGTCCAAGAGTGAACAAGGATCGTAATAGAGTTGGCCTGTTCACCTGAGCCTTGCCAGGATTCTTGCACAGATCTGCTTTGGACTTTGCTAGGTAGCCTAATAATCACAAGAGTACAACAACAGACCATTGGTACAATCAAACAGCGGCGACTTGGTGCAACCTCTTCGACATGCTTGGCTATTTTATAGACTGGTTCTGTACGCTTTTTGTTACATTGTGTCTACCATTCCAAAATTTTTCATGACCAAACAGAAAAGTTATGTTTCTCTGAAGGTTTTATCAAGATTGAAAGATCATGTATGCAAGCTTTTTTCTGTAAATTCAACATTACTTCATGTAGCTGAAAGTAATTCAGGCAGAGTTAACCTCAAGAAAATGTTGGTCCGTGATTGTCCATTCTGGGTGACTCAAGGGAGTCCTTTAAGCCCTGCAGTTTGACTTGCACACGATGTAGTTGCTTATTTGCCGCACATGGGTGCATGATAAGTTAATTTATTTACACCGAATTCTTTTGCCCATACGTACTTCATGACTTTCCATGAGTGAGTTTTTTTCTCTTTGTTGGCCTTACACTTACCATGGTACTTTTGGAAGTAGTCCTTGACGAGCCGGATGTTATGGGTGACTTTATTTACCACAGCACCTAAACAACTTATGCAACTTTGAACAACCTGAAATATAGAGCAAGAGTACAGTACTTCAATAACGGAACTGAAAGGAAAAACTGCTTAATTTTGACTGCAAAATGGGTCTTTGCAATCACAGCAAAAAAAACTCTCTAAGTGTTAAAAAAATGTTCAAATGTTGTTTATAATGGCCAATGCGCTTACATGTAGCTACAACTACAATCAGAGACAAAAGTCTTGGGACAAATTTACACTTTTGGCACTTTTCCGCACACGCCAGATGCGAATACAACTTCACCTGCCTAACCTCGCCCCCACCCCACATACAATGTTGAAAACTAGTTCCGGCAATTTCACCTAATTTTCAACATTGCATTGGGTGGGGAGGGGGAACAGCAACGCGTTTAAAATGGCTATAGCAACGGTTTTTTTTTTCAAACTTCAGTTCTAAAACACATATAATCCATTACATTGCATAAGTGCCCCAAGGATTTTTGTCCACGATTGTAGCTAGTTCACAGGCATGCCACTTAAACTGAAAGAAACAAATATATCAACTTAACATAATAGGCTGAAAAATCCCCAATGACAGGAGGCAGACCAGTCGGCTATTTACAAGCATGACCGAGTTGAACTAGGGTCTACCGAGAAACAACTCCAGCTTAGTGGTCAGAGCGGGACTTGAACAAGCGACCTCCGGATTTCAACTTCAGCGTCCCAACCACTCAGCCACTAGGCCAAGCTGCCTCCTCCTTAAAAAAAACACTATCTGGGTTCCTACCGTTTGCCCATGTTTGACTGTAAGTCTCATCAAGTCCTCCTCTAAACTAGCGAGGAATGTTTCACTTGGATGCTCCATCAGTGGAACTACAAGCTCCAAAATGCGCGCAACATTATGAATCACAAGGTAATCCCCTTGGGTCTACAGTGAACAGTGACAGAGGAAAAAGAACAAAATCCAGCGAATAAGTCACTCGAATTTTGAAACATACATATACTGGAATAGGGCGTGGCCTACTGGAACGAGTTTTGCATTCCAAATAAATATAGTTGAACCTTCATACTAAAGTTACCTATAAGGACGTCCTATGGTGTAATTCAGTAAGGAAACTGAACAATATAATGCAACACAAAGCAAGCTCTTCTGACGCCAAAAATATACTTTCCAAAAGTGCCTAAATATACTTGACTCGCAATATAATGCAAAACAAGCTGCTGTCTGAGTGTTACAATCACGTACGTGTGAAGCAATTATTATTTTTGTTTTCTTTACAATCCACATTTGAACATAAGCGGGCTTACATGTATGTTCAAAGGGCTCATATTTGGAAGAGAAAGGGACACGTTTGTAGCGAGAAGCTTTATTTTCAATAGTTAACATTTTGTTTTTCATACTTACACTGCACTTTGTACTGAGGTATGGCTGTAATGTCATGGCATGCTTCACTAACAGCTGTGGTTTAATCTTGCTTATCAGGTACAATGTAGACAAGCTTGACACAAGTCTTTGGCTGCTTGAGCCTTTGCCTTCAGACTGGGCTACAACAAAGAGACACATTACTGACACAAAGGATAAAGACCAAGGTTCTTATTAATGTTTCTCTTCGTGAATAACAGGAAATGATGTTTATCCTGACATTCTATCCTTTCTCAGTTTTCTCAGAGTGTTCTCAATGTGTTTATTGACTTGGTTTTCTCCAGTTGGTTGACCAAACAACTTTCATTATTTTTTCTAGTTCTATAGAAGGCTGAATGCAACAAAAAAAGAACAGTTTTCGCTTACCAACTGCTCTCTCTTCCAAACTCAACACATTCTCAACCAGACAATTTACAATTTGTCGACTGGCCTCCTCTGAAGCTTTAGAAATAGAATCTTCCTCATTGTGAAGCAGCTACAAAGAATATAAAGAATTAATAACACTTTTAGTACCACCCTTGAGGTATTCAATAGCTGCACTGAGAACAATGCATTTTGTTGTTGTTTGCATTTAGTTCTTAGATTTTGGTGTTGGTATTTTCCTTAACTGTCTTTATAATAACGTAACATAATTCCTCCTTATAAACCCCACAACTCTAAACAAAAACATTTAGCAGTGATACTATAGATGTGGAGCATTTGGCAATTTTTTTTTTTTTTCACTGGGTCGACTGTAGATACATGTTAAACTCCTCAATGTATCGAGGAACTTACATTTTCCAATAGCTGCTCGAACCAGTCCCCACTCTCACCACATGCTGCAACCTACGTTGAAGATAGTCAAGTTATACAGACAGTTTTGTAATTACAATTTTCAAAAGGAAAAAAAAACATTGACTGCATTAAGGATAGATTCCTGGCAGCCAGTCTTTTCTCTTAAGGGCGACTGTTTATCTGTAAACATGAACGCATAAAGGCAGCAATGACGAAATGGGGTTAGCCTCATTTCGAGAGAAAAACAGGCTGCCAACACTCCACATTAAGGAAATAAAGACTTACCACATCGGTCATATGAACAACACGTTTGACAAGAACATCAGAGTTTTCATCGTTCTTGAGTGGAGTAAACCACATCTGCTGAAACACTTTGGTGACCAGTTCCTGAAAAAATTCATTAAGCAAAGCTGACTTTATTTTAAAAAAAATAAAAGGCTATTCCTAAAGGGCAGATCTAGCCAGAAAAAGAGAGAGAAAAGATTTGTCTAATTCTAAAAACCAATCCTGTATTACCTTTATTCCTTCTTCATCGCATATTCTTCTAATGATCTTGACACATATTTCAGTAGCTTTTGGAAAGTCTGGATGACTAATGCATATGTCTCTAAGGATTTTGATCACTCTTTTCCTTACACTGATGCCAGTGTCCTGTCAAAATGAAACAAAACACAAAAGAAACTTATGGATTGAAATTTGGTCTACTTTATATATATTTCCTCATTTCTCCTAGTGGGTACTGGGAATGTAAAGTAAAAATACATGTATCCTCCAGTCAAGGATTTCATTGAGGGCTCGGAACCAAGCAAATTGGTTAGCTGCAAGAATAATTTTGCCTGCTTTCTGGACCATCTTTAAGAATTTTTGTCCTATGAAGAAGTTCAATTCAAAAAAAGGTTTGCATGCTGGTGAAAAGCAATTCTCTTCCAGCTGAAAACATCAATGAAACCCTTGTGTCTTCAATGTCACATCCTTAGAACAACATATTTAGTCACATCTTGAATAGCGTCCATTCCAACCGTGTAACTAGCATCAGTAACTCTTATGCTATTGCCTTTTCTCCCTTGTACAACTTCAGCTTTGTTAGAGCAGTCATGGGCATTGCACCATCACAGAAGGCAGACCCTTGACCATGACAATTGAACTTAGTATTGGCTTTCTGTTATCAACCCAAGTTAACCCATTTGAGGAAGATTGCAGCGACACTTGTCTGTGCGACTCCCCTCTAGTTACCAAGATGTATACTGTGAGCTGCAACAATATCATAATTATTCAATATTTATCTTGTACAAGTATATAATGAGAACAACTTACAAGTATCCTCTCAATGATCATGTCATAGTATTGAAGGATAAGCTCTGGTTTATTGAGGACAAAACGTCCAATGAGCTCAACTGCCGCTTCTCTTACACTGGTTGACATGTCCACAAATTTTGAATGAACTCCTTTCTGCATATCATCCTAAACATGGACATAAATATAAATAGGCAAAAGAGTTAAAACACAGAACAAGGTAAAGGTTAGAATAAATCATACGTATTTAGTAGCACAATTTATTTCCCTGGACTAATTTCTAATACCATATTAAACAGTTATTGTACATAGTTAACTAGATAAATTACAAAAACAATGCTAAAATACATGTACATGCATTCTTACCCTTGAGAGAATGGAAGGATCGGCAGAGATGACAGCAGAGAGTGCCTTCATTGCCTTGGTTCTGATGGCGACAGCACTCTCATTCAGCACTCTGAGGATCTGTGCAATGTACAAGTTAACATGTACAGCTGTAGTAATGACAAAAATCTAACTACCAAGTGGTGCTTACACTAGAGATGTGTTTATATCAGGGGGAGGGGAGGAGAGGAGGAGAGGAGAGGAGGTGAGGTCAACTCTGCACATTGTTTGCAAAGGTAGAATCATTATTTTAGTCAGGTTTGTGTTTGTTTACATGTTTTCTCCGGAACAACATGTATAAGGCCCTGAGTCTCAGTCTGAGTAACTGTCTTAACAGTTGTCTTAACTGAGGTGTAAAGATACTCCACTGTTACTGCATGATGATAAGCCATACCTGGCTCAAGTATGCGTCAAAGCTCCTTGAAAATGATCTTGATGAAGCAAGATGTCTTGTGACCAGTGTTGCCTGATCATAGTCTAAACAGTTACTAGATGACCTGCAAAGATCAAGGTATTTCATTGTCAAAGACTATTCCTGTGAGTAGTTCCCAAATCTTTGTACAATTTGCAATAAACTTCATTGAAGGTCTGACGTGCCAAATAACCACTTCAGGTACTTATGGAGTTCAGAAAATGAATGTATACATTATTTATATAATTTGAAACTGGTATAATTTATGATATCACAGTGATCACCACGGAATATTCATTCAAATTTTGATAATAATAGATTTAAGAGTTTTTCTGAGAAATGATTGTGTTGGCTCATGAATTCTTCCTATGTTTCAGTCAATGTTTTAGTTTGAGAAAGCACTTTTCTAAATCCAGGCAATTAATTCTCCCTCAATAAACCTCTGAGAGTCCATTCAGAATAATTATTTCAAACCAATGACGCAGCTCTACAAAGGTCCAGGAGGTACATGTACAACTTTTTGTGTGATTTGTTATGGTTTGGTTTAAATTAATATTTTTGCACACAAGTAGCAACCAAACAGACATGTTACACAAATGCAAAGAGGGGCATTTGTTTTAATATACATCATTAGGCTACAGCAATGTACGGTATCCTGTTTTGTTTTTGTTCGGTTATAAATTTGTTTGTCTGCTTCAGCCAAGACCACATGTAGCTACGGCTGTATGCCTTTCCACAGCAAAACAAGAGAGCAAGTAGTATTTACCTGAAGTTTGACAGATTTTTTCCATCCAAAATAGACAACAGGAAAGCCTTTTTGTCTTGCAGCTTTGCAATGCTTTGTGCTCCTAACAAGGAATCATTAGTCACTCCTTCTGCAGCATCAAGGGGATCATCAGCAGGACTCCTTAGGGAACGCTCGATTTCAATGTGGTTATCTCTAATCCACTGGGCCAGAAAGAACTGCCTAGCAAACTATGAATGAAAACAAAATTAGCTCAGTAAACTTAGAGGAAACAAAAGCTTAGACAGTGAGGGTGATCAATCACGAACCGGCTGTGATAAAGTATTTGGATAAAAAGATGAACAAGATTTAGATTTAAGATCAAGGTGATTATTAGTTTCTCAAATCTGGGACTCCTGATGTTGCAACAAAAAAAAAGGAGAAAGAAAAAAAAAATTTAACTACCATGAAAGCTGCATCTGTGTTTCCCTCTGAATTCAACCAGTTTGTAACAGCTTTTTGTAAGATCTGGTTTCTCTTGTCCGAACGTTCATCCTTATTAAAAACAAAAGAAACAAACATAACAAGAAAATGTTATCAATCGCGATATTGCACATGTTCAAAGTATGCAAACTTACATGAACAACAACAACATATTCATTCCTTCATACATTTACACTTTTATTAATAATACATATCATGTTTGTGGATTTTCATAATTGTCAAATATAATACCTCGTGAACCTCTGACTACCTACTGAAGATGAATGCTATCAAAAATATAAACATCATGTTACATGTGTATGTACATTCTGTGAAATATGTTGAGTTACATCTAATTTGCAAACTTAGCAACAGGGACTTACCAAATGAGAAACTTCATCACTGGAGTCATCAGACACTTCCCCAAGTTGCTAAATAAAAAAAACACATTGTGCCTCTTAATTATTTACAGTTGAACCTCGATTATCTGTACCTCGATTACCTGGATTTCTCTATTATCCGGACTTTTTCTCTAGTCCCAATTTTGTCAAGAATATTTGTTAGTCATGATCAAGATCCGTAGCAATTTATTCTTTTTAAAACTATAGCATTGAAAAGTGCAGTCAAAAGCGAGTTTGTTTTGCTTTTAAAGAGCAAAAGCAGTGCTCGCATGTGCCGTAACTAATGTAGCACACTCAAATGAGTTCTGATTGGCTCAGAGTTGAGTGGTTCAAGATGTACAGTAGACCATATTGTTTTCCAAGTGATTTGTAAACGTGTTGTTTCACGATTAAATGTTGCTTTATTTAAACAGTTTGGTTCTTCATCAATATTCATATTTTCGATTATCTGGACCCTTGATTATCCAGACTATTTCGTCTAGTCTCAACAAGTCCGAATAATCGAGGTTCGACTGTATCAGTAAGAACTTGATTAGGAATATACAAGAAAATTACTAAACAGTGGCTGACAGACAAACAGACAGACAGACAGATGGGCAGACAGACACTGAGCTTGTAAATCTCTGCTTCAATCATTTGTTGAACCTTTATATAGGTACCTCCACTAAAATATCTGTGATGCTTTCTGTATCCTGTTGACTGTTAACAGCATCTTTTCTCAAATGAGCAGCAACGACACCAAGATAGTCAATGGCTGAGACTCTCAGGCTCACATCATTTCCTTTGTTGTTAAAGGTCACAATCTACAAAAGAGTGAAATACATTTTATAAATAACTTTAACATCAATTTCAAAAATACTATTTCTTTTATGCCTTCTGGTCCTATCTGCTACTTGGGGGAAAAGGAACTAAACATGGGCAGTTTTCCACCTATATGTACATGTATACATGTATTCAGGGCTCAAAAAAAAAAACCTGAATTCCAGCTTGCCCTTAAGACAAGTATCTCTAAAATATTGCTCGTTCCGGGCAAGTCTTAGTTTGATCTTTAATGATTTGGTTGGCAGTCAACTTGCCTGATCCCGGGCAAGTGAGAATGAAAAGGTACTTGCCCAGAAAGAGAATCTACTTGACCTGCACAGCCGGACGGCACTTTTTTCAAGCCCTGGTGTATGTAGGGTTGTAGTGAGTAATGTCAACAGCATAACAGTCTTGTGAGGCAAGAAACCAGTAAAGTCATTGTTGTTTGAACTTTCAACAAGACAACTCAGACAAAGTTTTGCCCTGTCTTACATTGCATACATGTACCTGACAAGCACAGGAAGCTGAACTTACCAACAACCTGCCTAGAAGGGTGAGCAGAACCTCTGCAGCAGGCCAGTCAGGTCTGTTCAGTGTAACCAGAAGGTCTTGAAGGAAGTTCTCAAACAGTGGACGGTAATCTTCTTCATCTTTCCCAACACTTATGCATCTACAATAATTTTAGATACGTAAAAGGTACTGTCAACACAGGTTCAAAAGAAAAGACATTTCAGCAGCCATCAACCATGTTCAACTTCTCAAGCTCTGAATTTTCAAAGGCTTCGATTTACCCGTACACTAATTCCTTGGTAAAGGAAACTTGACTATGTTGCTACATGTACAGTATACATATGTATGTAGCTTAACATTTAAGGGGAAATCTGATTGGAAATCAAGCAATGTCAGTTTAAAGTGGACAAAAACCTTGTACCAGAATAATTTTAAGTATAGTATAGTCCTTTTTGCATAACAAAAACAATTACCCATGGGAGCTTGAGGAAATAAATTTCAAAGTTCAGAGAAATTGTGCAAACTCAAGTGAAATTTCATCATCAATTTCATTTCACCAGAACTTTCAATTGTTTCACATGAACTTCAAACTTTGTTTTTCGACATTTGGTGTTAATAGAAATGATTTCTTTTGAGATATTTGAAACAGTCACACAGAAGTTTTTAATACGATGTAGATAATCTTGGTACAAAGTTTTTGTCTACTTGTTACTCGACCATCTGGTAGATTCCTTCTCAATTTATCTTCCTACAAGCTCAGTTAGAAATCAATTATTCAACATTTCTCAAAATCCAGTTGTACCTTTCCCATTATTGGTTAACATGACCATTCAGATTCTTATAAGAGAGGAATAATGATTTTGTGGTTACCATGTTGGATTCGTCTCCAATAGAGAGCTCTCTGTTTAATGCTCGCCACTGTCCTTACGCTTTGGTCATTGCTTACACTAACCCTTAGTTTCCCTGGTATTAAGCAGTCAGGCCCCAGTTGTTCAAAGGGTGTAAACCCTATCCACTGGATAAAACACTATCCAATGGATAGCAGGGTTTGTTTTGCCAACACTTATCTGGCCTCAGTTATTTGAAGGCTAGATGCTATCCAGCCGATAAATCACTATCCAGCAGACCACACTAACCGCTGGATAGTGATTTATCTGCTGGATAGCGTTATCCACCTTTTGAACAACCAAGGCCAGCTAGATAGTGATTTATCCAGTGGATAGCGTTATCCACCCTTCAAACAACCGGAACCAGAAGTATAACCTCCCCCTCCAAATCCTTCGTACATGTAGCTGATGACCTTTAAATTACCATTTCCCTGACAATAATATTAAATGTTTTTCCTGCCGGCTGAGCTTGCAAAAGAGGCAGGAAACAAAGTTCTCTCACACTAAATGGAATGTCAGTTTCACGCTCAGTCAGGTGATTCCATTTTTCTTTTCTAGCCGGACAGTGCAACAGTTTTTGTTCGTTTTCACATAAAAAAACAGTGCTTTAATTCGCTGTTATTGAGTTATGCCGCCTAAATCAAGGGCCACCCAACATCTTTTGGCCCATAACGTTAGTCAAGCGAGGGAGTCTCGAAAACATTCGCGAAGCAAACTCCTACGGGCAGAAGTTCGCTGTGAGTCATCCAAAGGTTCTTGCCATAATTCTCCACCAAGGAAAGAATGTTGCTCAAAGTCGAAATCTTCTAGCCACTCAAAGTCCAAGTCTTCTAGCTGCTCAGACTTGCCGGATGACACACCATCGTGGGCAAAAAAAGCTCCTTGAGGCGCACAAAAGGAGCAAGGACCGTCTGCAATTCCTCGAAAAGGAACTGAAGTCACAGCCGTCTACAGAGCAATCCCACGC